>NC_061850.1:1502892-1525392 GCF_019202785.1 Penaeus chinensis | reverse complement strand
GAAACAGCTGACGGGAATAATGCCAATGCGCTTTTTAAAATTGCTTTGTATTAACCTTTCCGAAATAAGCAGATTGTGAGAATAAATCTAAGTTATGGGAGATGTGGCAGAGGATGCTGGCGATGGTTATGCCGGATGAGAGTGAACTGGAAATGCTGATAATGATTCTAGTAAAAGTAATTAATTCAACTATAGCATTTGTAATAATGATGCTATATCATAACAGCGATGATATATTAATGATAACAATATCACCATGAAAACAATAACACTTTGAACAGTGTTGAAGGTAGCAATTAAAGATTTAAAAAAATAAGGACAGCCAATCCCAAACTTTTGAAATTGCTTCGATCTTTTGGCAAATATCCTGAGTTGTTTCAAACGCTCTTGCAAAAGATGTCTCGTTTTACAGTAAGTGGAAGATGTAACTGAACTTTCAATAAATGGCTGAGTTGATTAATGTTTTATTTATATACAGCGTACATATTCATGATCCGTTTTTTTTTTATAAATCATATATATAAATATATGTATGTATATATATGGATGTGTATATATGGATGTGTATATATGTATGTATATGTGTGTGTTGATTTTGATAGCAATATAAATATCTACCACCGACAAAATGATGATAGAAGCGAATAAAGGAACATGAATTATGAAAGCGATTAGTCGACTCCGCTTGTCCGTCCATTTGAGGCCGCGGATCCTCCTCACCTGACTCGATGGCGCCATTTGAGGCCGCGGATCCTCCTCACCTGACTCGATGGCGCCATTTGAGGCCGCGGATCCTCCTCACCTGACTCGATGGCGCCATTTGAGGCCGCGGATCCTCCTCAGCTGACTCGATGGCCGCATCTCAATTGGCAGCGCCTTTGAGGCCGCGGATCCTCCTCAGACATTATACCGTGGGTTGACGCCGGTCCTTCACTGACCGATGTCGCCTCTTAGGCCGTCGGATTCGCTACTATTGGTCCATATACCCATACTGCACTTGTTTGACTGCCCACAAGCCCATGCACGATGAAAACCAATTGGCCGCGGATACGCTCGCTGCGAGCGCGCCATATGAAGCCACGACTCCTACTATACACGCACATTTGAGCCCGCGATCCCCTGCGCCGACTCGATACACCAATATTGAGGCTGGTTCCCACTACTCGATCAATTGAGGCTCGAATAACGATCCGTACCGAAGCGAATCCAATTGAAGGACTTGTATTCTCTGACTTTGATGGCGCGATTGGAGTTTCAGCAATCTAGCTAGATCAGGAAAAGCGTCAATTGCCGCGGATCTCCTCAGTCTTGATACGATAGCATTGAAGTCGCAGTCTCCTCACTGATATGCGCTCATTTGAGCCTGGTCTATTCCTAATCTGGAATAGCTCTGTGGCGCATTTGAGCAGCGTTTTCACTAGCAGTCGTACGGGGACATGACGAGGGGGGCAGGAGGTCTTCCTCCCTCCTTGCGCATATAAGCCGCGGCCTCAAAACTAGTCGATAGCCATTTGCTAGCTTTTCAATTGAATCCCTACTTCGAGTCTGAGCGCCATTGATCAAGGATCTCTCAGATTCGAATGTACGCTTTGGCAACGATCATACCAATTACCATCTCCTGTTGAGCCGCGGTACTGCCAGGCGATTGGGCCATGTTGAACCTGGGAACCCGAACCTTACCTGACATAGAGGAGACAGCCGTCTGTAGGAAACGCGTTGTTGCCATCATACATTGACGATTTCCCCTTTGAGGGCCGTATTCTTTATCAGTTGATAGTGTCTACATTTTAGGGGACTCTCAAGTCAAATCAAAGCCATTGATGCGCTCTCAGCCCACGTCGTGAATCCAAATCTCATCGTGATTATGAACACATGACATCTGCATACCGTGGTTGCTGCCTGTCGCTGTGTGCACTGCACCGCTCCTCGCCGTCTGCTCGTCCGTAATGACTTTGGAATATTATTGGTCCATATATCCACATACTGTACACTTGTTATGTACTGCCCACAAGCACCATGCACGAATGAAAACAAACTCGCACACGGATACGCGCGCGCGCGCGCGCGCGCACACACACACACACACACACACACATCCATATATACACGCACACGCACACACGCGCGCGCGCGCGCACATACACAAACAAATGCTGCGTTGTTATTGTGTTTCACTATCTTGAGTAAATATTGCATCAAAAAACGATCCGTCCCGGAAACCTGAATAAATGTCAATGATTTGTGATTTTCGGACTTGCACTTCCCGTCGCGATGGTCAAATGTTTCAAGGCAAATTAAGTCTTAATCGAGTGAAAATCGTTCAATATTCGCTCAGTCGTTAGTGCTTTTAACGATATGATATGAACGGCAGTCGCACTCGGTATGTTCAGTGTAGCTGGGTCTAGATTCGCTTAATCATGAGGAATAGCCACTTGGTGGATGAGATGTAGCTTTTCACTGAGCAGTCGTACAGGGGACATGCACAGAGAGGGGGGAGAGGTAAGGGTGCTTGATACCCTTCCCTCCTTCGTAACAAAGTGCCCGCATAGTCAAAATCAGGTGAAAATTAACGTGCTTATTTTTTTTCTAATTTGAATCCCTACTTTCTGAAGTCTGTACACGTCACTGATACAAGGTATATGTTTAAGGATTCGTAATGTACGTTTGGTACAACATAATGACCTAATTTAACAACTTTCCGTGTTGGCGCGACTGGCGGGTACTGCCTCAGGGTAGTTTGGTGCATGTAAGAAACCTGGGAACCCCGAAGCCTTTTACCTCGACATATACGGCAGGAAAGAGGACAGGCCGGTCTGGTAGCGGAAACTGCGTTTTGTTTGCATCGATACTATATGTAGATTTTTTCCCCTATTTAGTATCTACTTTTCTAGTTTTATCATTGTGGAGTTTTCTAATCATATCTTTTAAGTGGTAGATATAAAGTCCAAAATACAAAGCACTGTACGATAGCTTCTGAGCCACGTCGTGAATCCAAAAACAGAACATTCGTGCATTCAGCAACAGCACCTAGACATTTCCGGCGCCTCTTTGGAACAGTCCCTCCACGTAAATTAATCAGTGTTATTGTTGTTCACATTTCATAATCTCACTTTGTCGCATTGGTAAAAAATGATTAGTTCATGGACCACATTCACCATTATCAGTGAAACAGAGGTAATCAAGCAAACAAAAGCACGCATTCAAACCGAAATATTAGTAATCTATATTTACACGTATCAAATATTGTTTATTGAAGAATCCCAAATATTTATCATCACAACAAATTAAAAAGTAATGAGCCTTTGTGTTAATGCCATATCTACACAAGGTGAAACAGATCCGTAAAACGTCATTCTGATCAAAGTCAAAATAAATAATATCAGCTTTGATTCTGATGAGCTATTGCCGCCAACTCGTTTAGTTCTGGGAAAACAGGTGTGAATAGTGTGCATGTAGGAGGCTTTGTCTTGTAGAGTTTGAAGTTGTGTTCTGTGTCAATGGTTGTAGTTTAGGCCCAATAGCTTTTTTTTTTGCTGAAAATAACCGATGGCCCAAAATAATTAGTAAAAACTTGATACAAGCTTATGAGAAGGCATGAATCTAAACGTAATTTTGTCCATGTAATTATATAAAAATATTCCAACACCCACATGCAAACAAGTTTATATAGTATGTAAACGCGCACCCACTCAACGTAAATATGAGTATATTTTCAAATCAGGTCCATTACCTGATATTCAGAATTAACTTAGCTTATACAAAAGAATTCTGAGTTAACGAACAATAAAAGAAGCGATAATGGAAGGCGTGGATAATAAAATCGGTATAACTTTCTGTTAATATTTATGGTTCTCTTTCTTTGCAAAGCTTAGACCTTGATTCTTTCAATCATAATAAAAAAGGTTAAAAATACCTGGTGTTTCCCTTCCAGTTTGATATCAGTATCAATATATGAGCACGGGCAACTTTATGGCCCAAACTCCTTTATTTTCCTTTTCTTCCAGTTTCTAAAAAACAAAATAAAAATTGCACGAAAAACACACCTACATGTTTCCCTTTTTTAAAAATCTAGTGGGGGCAATAAAAACAGGAAAAATAATGGGAAAATGGATACATATTTTCTCTGATTTATTGATTACAACATTATAGTTCAAATTAATATTCAGATATTGTGGTTGACATACTATACAAAAGTATCACATCAAGTGTAAATCCCTTTTCTGAGTCAGAAAGAAGTCGCCTAAAGAGAATCTACCTGCATATGAAGGCTAGGAAAATGGTATACTGGTGGACTTATCTGGAGGTTAATTAAACCCAGTAATGTCTGAAGATCTCTTTGTTTTATCTAAGTCTTTACTCCCTTTGCCATCAATGACATTCTTCCATATAAAAAGTATGACAAGATTGAGCAATTACCAATTAAAAATAAATCATAATAAAACTGCAATTGAATTGATAGACACAGTACAGGGCACAAATACATATCTATGAGCAGGGTCATATTGAACTGATTTTTAGCAATGCAGCTAATAGGAAAGACCAAGAAAAATCTGAATATTCAGAACTATTAACATTGTCACTGCACAAAAATCACTGTACTTTTATAGAAGATAATTAAGTGTTCAAACATACAGTACAATACAAATTTTGCAACCACAACCACCTACCGCAGACTAAATTACATTTCCTTACAAAAGTGTCTTCAGAGAATAACATAAACCATAAAGTGACATCAGCCATCTAAATGCATTAACATTGAATTCCTAACAGATGAAAATTCATTGAATTTCAAAAATATCCAAGGAATTACAAATGGATCATGATTCCAAGAACCAACCAACGGTATAATCTGAATATGTATATATATATATTTCATTATCAAATTCTCCTTTAAATACATCCTAAAGATGACTATTTTTTCTATGCTATCTTCCTTAACTCTGATGGTAATCTTCCTTCTCCAAACAGGAAGAGGCATACCCTGTCCACAATAAGTGACAGGGTGAAATCGGCCACAAGCACCTTCACCAGAATAATGCGGTACTGTTGGAAGAAAAGATGTATGGTTAAGGATTCATAATGTAGTCTGGTATGACACAATGACTTGAGCTAATGGTTAAAGTGGAAAATTATATCCTACCAGAAAGTAAGATTAAGATGATCATTTCTGTTTTTCTATTTGAATAATTTTTCCTGTACATTACAGAACATCTAAGAAATTCCAGGTATTGCATATATGAGGGTATGCACATCCAAAAGGTTCTCTCAGACTAAATGCCAGAAAATGCATATATTAAATGTTTTGTTATCTCAATCTTTCATTTATAATACAAGGCTTGACATGTTCATGTTCATGCATTACAATCATGAGACTGAGTGCATTAATGCAAAAATGTTGATGCTTATATATGTGTGCATGTGCTTATGCGTATGTGTGTGCCTGCGCACATGCATGCTTGTGTATGTGTGTGCACGCGTGTGTATGTATGTGTGTACGTGCACGCGTGTATATATGTGCATGAGTATGTATAAATCTTTCTCTTGATTCTTATCCATCAATCCACCTATTAGATAAACTGGCTTCTATTTTGCATGGAGGCCAGTATTTGCAGTCCTTACCTCAGGAGGGAAATCAACAATCTCAAATTGTTGAGCAAATTCTGGAACGATGCCCACGGCCAGAGCCAAAACCACGCCGCCAGAGCCCAACAGGCTGTACAGCAGAGCCTTGTTTTCTAGCAGAGATTCCATAAATGGATGGCCCTGAAAAGTAGAAAAAAAGACAAACAATTGATTAATTAAAAGCTTATTACCAAAGGAAACAGAGACACATACATCATCTCCAAATTTGTTGAATGAAAAGGACTTGAAACAATAGCCTAAGTCATGTTCTAAAAGATAAAAAAAAAAAAAAAAAAAAGGGTCATACTTGAAAGGATGGAAATAACAAACAATTCTTGTGTGTCTAATATTTAAATGTAATTTTACTTGCACTATGAAATTATCCTAATAGTGGTAAACTGGCCTTAGCACAGCCTGCCTACTGTGGTTGGAGGCTCAATGGATGAAACCAAGGGTGAAATCTGTGCAGAGTGGTGGGCACACACTGCTAACAGTATATAACAAATCCTAGGTCTATTCAACTTCATTTTGCACAACCACTTGCACAAGCAACTACATAAACAAACTAGTAAACAATTATGCCCAACATTTCTTACCCTGTAATTGATGGCAAATGTTGATATTTGTAGTGTCATGGAGATGACATACACTGTACTATTCAAAAGACTGGGTTCAAATTCCTTTTCTAAGTCAACAAACTTGTCCCTGAAACAATTAAAAAACAATAAGCACATTAATTAAATGCATGTACCATATGAGTACCAACAAATTCTTACAATTTTAAAAATGTAAACGTAAACAACCCATGTTGTATTTCTCATTTCTTTATGTATATAGATTTCTTCTCAACATTCAAATAAATTCAATAGTCACTCACTTTGGTGGAGACCATTCATTGGCCTGGTTAACCAAGAACCAGAGACATGTGAAGTGGACTGCGAATTGTAGCAGCACCGTCATGATTGTGTACACGTTAAAAATGTTTGGTAGTGGCCTCTCTTTACTGAGGACTTTTAGTGGCTGAAACATAGTGCAGGGTCTTTTAGTCACTTTAATTTCAGGAAGTTTTGTATATGCTAGTTAGCACATACAGTTGTTAATAAAGTTATTCTTCTTTGAAAAGTCTATATCAGGTTTAGAGTACTTTTTAGATGTGGTAGGTCCTGACTTGTTATATCAGTATTAAAGTTTACATTCAGTAAAGTTGGTAGAAGGGTATGCTTTGCTTTGGTCAGTGTGGACCAAGAATGCATCCTTAAAATCTAAAACTTCAAATGACCAAGGCATGTGAAATTAGTATAAAATTCAAAAAGGAATTTGAAAGAAAAAAAAAAATTATGGCAATGGCTGTCTATACTATTTAAGTAACTTAGATCATATTAGTCAAATCAAAACTCATTTGGGTTATATTCAGATTAAGTTATCATAAGAATTATTATTAGTATGTAATTATATTAAATCAATGGCTGTCTATACTATTTAAGTAACTTAGATCATATTAGTCAAATCAAAACTCATTTGGGTTATATTCAGATTAAGTTATCATAAGAATTATTATTAGTATGTAATCATATTAAATCAAGGACAAAAGGTGTGACTGAATTAAGTTATATTAAGTTTGCTCTGGGTTTGTAGTGGTAGGGCAAGGTAAATTCTGCCGTAAGTTTCAGTAAAATGTCACAATTAAGAATTAAAACTTTCCATATATAAATACACACACACTGAATGTAATGTAGATTTCCAGGGTTTCTTTAAACAACTTCAGTATATTTCATAAAATATATAAATGTATATGATTTTCATATATTTACAAAACTTCCTGTAATCAGTGAAATGATTATTTAAAATTTCTTATTTGGACTTGACTTTACATCCAACAAAACATGTCAACTTTCATTCTCTCCTTCAATTCTAAAACAATGTTACTATGAGTAATGGACAAAAAGGAAAAGACTATATTCAGTTTCATAAAAATGTCATTAATATGTGGACTAAGGTTTCTGCTTTTCTGTGGGGGATAATCACAACAGTGCTTTAGATACTTCCAAAAAGAAGAAAAGGGACAGAGTATTTGACCATTAACAGAATTGTGATAATGTATTTCTAAGGTGGTTGGTTACCTTTGAGCGCGAAATAAATAAGAAGCAGGCTGCAAGGAGGAGGCCTTGCAGTGTTGCCTGGTAGTCAGAGAACTTGATGCCATCCAGGTACAAAACAGACTGAGAATATGCCAAAATTAGGGCATTCAGTGCTAAAATTTTGAACATCTGTAGAGTTGTCACAAGGGTACATCTGCCTTGCTTGATAATGTGGCACACTGTCAAGAAGAAAATAAATATTCTGTTATTAAACAGGATATGAAAGTGACTACTAATATTATGCCCATCATTACTAACACCCCATCGCTATTGCCATCCCCATCTCTATCATCATAGTACTAAAAACAATAACAACAACAATAGTAGTAATGATTATGATTATGATGATGATAATAATACTAATACTAATAATAATACCAATACTAATACTAATAATAACAACACTAATAATCAGCTTCATTATCACAGACAAGCACAAAGAAAAAAAGAAAAAATAATAATTAAATTTTTTTTATGATGCTGTACACTTTCAATAACTTGCACTTACCACATTGTATAGATGAAAGTTTAGATGTGAAAGGTGCTGCAATCGAAGCATCACCTAGCTTCACTACTGGGTTATTCTCTTCCTCCAGCTCCTGAAGAAGCTTTTGTAACTGGGCTTGTGCCTTCGTTATTTGTTCCTGTCAATTAAAAAAAAAATGGTTAAATGCGGGGATAACAAGGTGTTGACTTTTTATTTTTTATTTTTTTTAAAGACCTACTAAGATGACCCATATTCATGATGACATTTGTGGAAAAGGTATGAATGAGAATGAATATCTTCACAATACACTCTACCTAGCCTGGTAAACTGTAAGAGCACATCCATACTATAGAAAGTATATTTATAACGTATACTCTTACAAAACGTGTATTATCCATTTCACCTAAAAATTTGTTTCCTGATATAACTTCATAATTCAACACAGGTATAAGCAACCAAAGGTGTTCCCCTCCAACCCTGCTTCCAACACTGTACCTGCTGAGGTGTCATTTTTGATTGTCTTGAGCTTGCTGGTGGAGTTTGTGCTTTCTGCTTCTCAACCTTCCTTGCTAATTTCCTCGCACTTTCCAGCTTCTCTGACATTCCTGGTGTCATGCCATTGTTGGGGTCATCACTGCGCTTCTTCCTCTGTGGTGGACGATCAGGGGCGTTGGAGAGGATGGCCACACCTGCGTTAAAAGGATGAAAAGAAAAAAAAAAAAAAAAAAAGAATTAGCAGAGGAATAAATGAAGGTAAATGAAACAGACTTAAATAACAAAAAATGTATTATACATTTTCTTATTTGACAGTGACAGTCAAAAAATGCACTGCTATACCTACCACAGTGAGCATGCTTCAGTGCACCAACATCATTAGTGCCATCACCACACATGAGTGTTGTGTAACCCAAGCTTTTGTATGCAGTTATTACAAATTCCTTTTGTTTAGGGGCCACGCGAGCAAAGACTCTTACGTGTGGAAGAATGTCCTTGAAGAATTTGGGATGCTGTCTTTTCAGCCAGGCTAGGCCCTATGGGAAGAGAAGAAAATAATACAAACTTTAACAATGAAAGTTCCATAATCACTGAAACTGTACATATCAAAACGTGCAAATAATGCCACAGTCCTATCGAGCAAATCAAAATACTCACTTCTCCTGTGATGCAAAAGTCGTACGTCCTGAAGAAACCATTCTTCATATCTTTGATCTCATTGGTGGGTATGACTTCCATTTTGATTGTCTGGTCGATGCTCTCCCAACCCCATCGGTCTTGGTTATAGTTCTGAGCCGGAAAAGAACAGGTGAAGAGGACCCGTTACAAAAGATATAAAGCAAGAGGAAAAACATGCTCTGCCCATTTTTTAATACAGATGGCTCCACAGTGCTTAGAAACTGCATCAATTACTAGGCTTATGTTACCTCACCTATTTACCCCAGTCTTGAAAGTAGCATGTTACTACTGACGACAACAACAACAACAACAACAACAATAATAATTATAATAATAACAGTAATAATAATAATAATAATAAAAATAGTAATAATAAAAACAATAATAATGATAAAATGTACAAGTCTTCTCCCAAAAGTTAAAGGAATGAGATAGTTAGGTAAGGTCAAATAAGCCTAGGAGCTCTTTCACAGCTAAATACTTACCTGAAGAACTAATGTTGCCTTCTTATGTGTAAATTTCAATTCTTTTGCAACATGGCAAGCAGTCAATGAATTGTCACCAGTAATCATAACCACCTGTGAGTGAAAAAGAGAAAAAAAATGAAGATACCTTTCCATTGCTAGCAATAGCACAAAACATTTAATTTTCAAATGAACATAATAAAATGAAAAATACAAACACGACCAGGAGCTACTATTGTTATCAATTTAGTCTTTTTATTGCTTTGAAAAAATTCTGTATAAACAGTCTCCAAGAACAAACTATCTCTTGGTTGATTGTATGTACTGTATCATTTGTGACAAAAATATCCACAGCAGTTAGATATTTACACATACAAAACTAAATATCAACAGAATCTTTATACACAGTACTAAAACACTTACCCCGTGTGAACTCTGAAGCACTTCTTTAATGACCTCCTTTGAGTCCCTCTTCAGTGGACAGGAGATGATGATAAAACCAGTAAAGGTCAGCTTGCATTCCAAGGCTTCACGTGTTGTTTCTCGTACCTGTTGATGGGAAGTGCTAAGGTTATTATATGATTTATTGGAAGAATATCAAGTGCATAGAACAACTCTCATAAGCCTAAAAATTTGGAACTCTTAAAGGATACTGTAAAATTTGTGGAAAAAATCAGGCAACTGTAAAGACAACTTCAGAAATGAAACTTTGAGCATGTCTCCTAACTGGCTTTCATCAAATATCATCCAACTCCAACTCCCAAACTGAATTTCAGACAGGCCTAGCAGAAAGTGACAAAGCATATCTTCAAAATAACTGCTGCTTATATCCACATTTCTAGTATCACTGATAAACCTGATATCCTCAACTAAAATTAAATATTATGTAAATGCAGCATATTCACCTCAGCGTGTGAAAGTCTGCCAAGCTCTTTTCTTCCGAGAGCTAAAACTCGGGCTCCGCGGCGAGACAGCTCCAAGTATACATTGTCATAGTTTGGTGGTAGTGAGGAGAACTGGAACAAATAGATTACATTACTGTTGATGTCAATGTATGTGTTGAGTGTGTGAATGAGTGAGTGAAGTTGTCTGCAGACAACACTGTAATGAAAGAAACAGAATAAGGAGTAAAGGGAAACAAAACTAAAACCAAAATTAAAATTAAGGTTCATAAAGCTTTCCTTTAAAAAAGTAAAAAAAAATCTAAAATCTATACTTCACAAAAAGAAATCAAGAAAGTAAGGAAGATAGGTTCACTTTAAGATCCATCTCTACAGCTCAGTAATCAGAGGTTACCTTTATAATATTTTCTACTTTCAAACTTCAACCTGTTATGTCCCCACACCTTATAAAACACAGGCTTCTGATACTACAAAATAATCAAGTGCCAATCTACAAGGAACACCTACCATCGGTCTTAGAGTTTCTGGTGCACCTTTCACAGTTGCCAAATACATGACATCAGCAGAGCCAGGCTGGGTAAATCCAGTGATTACCGACATTCGCTTCAACTGGGATGAAAAGTGGAAACGATGGAATATTTTCATACCTGGAGCCTTTCCTTTCCGTGGCACAACAGCTTCACCTTTGGGAAAAATAATGATTTAAAAAAATTTAGGTAATTCAGTGTATTTTAATAGAGAATTCATGAAAAGAAAAACAAATATGGACACCACTATTATTTGAATGTGGTTCAAACCTATCAGCTTACAATTATGCAAGAGTTGAAAAGTACTGAAAGGGCTCTGAGACTAATATTTTCTATACCATTGGAAATGCTTCTCAAGGTATTGTTTAAAGGTTCCACACTCTCACTCTCACACACTCTCTCTCTCTCTCTCTGTTTTTTTTTCTCTCTCTCAAGTTTACTTCAGTCATAAATCTAACCTTTAGTCACTGTCCAATCAATGGCTGCCAATGTGGCTTTTTCTTGGGGATCTCCAACAAGACCATCTTCCAACTGGACTAGAGAATGACATGACGCCACCACCTGTGAAAAAAGCCAAACCATATATTCTCCGTCCCTAACTCTTTAACCCGTTGGATCTGGGTGATGGAACCATGTCATGGGCCAGTGGTGGGTGACAGGAGTGACTCATGGAAAACTTTAGCTGAGGGACAGGGAGATGGGAACTTCCTGACTTGGAGAAATTTAACTGAGGGGCAGAAGAGTGGGAATGCCTGGTCTTTGACTGAAGGGCAGGATAATGAAAAGATATCATGGGAAATTGTTGCTGAAGGGCAGGCAACCAGGACATATCATTATTTCATCATATATTTGCAGTACAAGGAAACCATTTAGCACTGCAGATAGATTATTATAATTTTTTTAATCCCATTATTATTATTTTCTTTTCTTTTAGAATTATAAGAACAGTCTATTGTCTATGCTTTGATATGGCATAGGTAATTGTCTATTTCTAAAAATTGAACAATGAGTAATAATAAAAAGATGACACCAATATCACAATGTTACCTATACTACAAAAGCAGTCTATTACTGGTATCATACAACATAACAAATGACAAATATAGACTTCATGAAATGATAATATAGCAAAAATGCATCTGCAGAAAATGGGTCTAACTAAGGAGTCAAGGAATCTTGATACCGCATATGAGTGTGTATGGCCCAGGCCTACTAGCCATACACCCAGGACTGTTGCCACTCAAGTAAGCCTAATGTGCACATTTTTGTACAAATGTGAGCTGCAAGGCACCCTGATCCAACAGTTAACTACTTCTCATCTTTTCCTTTCTAACAATCATAAAATAACAAGATCAACATTTTCATTCACCAACTGTAAGTACATCTACTACCATAAACTCATGAAACTTAAAATAATGTACTTTTGAACAATGTTGCTCATGAAAATATTACTGAATACCTTTAAATGCAAAGCTCTAATGAAAACAACACAAAGGCAAAATACTTTTAATGTAATAAAAAAAAATAGATTGCTGAAAGAAACCTCCATACCTGTATGGTTTCAAGAGGAGCTTCCCCAACTGGCACCACTTTGCTAGTGCCGCTGAAAAAAGGATTTCTAATTAAAAAAATGTTTACAGCATACTGGGTATTGGTAAGTAAATTTCATATAAATGGAATGAAAGGAGTGAGATAAAGGAATAAAAGAGAAGGAGAGGGGGAGGGGAGAAAGGGAAAGAGAGAGAGTGGGAGAGAGAGAGAGAGAGAGAGAGAGAGAGAGAGAGAGAGAGAGAGAGAGAGAGAGAGAGAGAGAGAGAGAGAGAGAGAGAGAGAGAGAGAGGAGAGGAGAGGGAGGGAGGGAGGGAGGGAGAGAGAAAAAGAGAAAGCAAAAGAGAGTGAGAGATTGTGTATATGCTTATGTATATGTGCATGCATGTATGTGTGTGTATATATGTATATGAGTGTGTATATGTGAATATGATGTGTATATGTGTATACATGTGTATACGTTTCTGAGTATCTATACGAGTTTGTATACATATAATAATAATAATAATAGTAATAATAATTTAAGGTTTAGTGGGCCCGGTTCTTGTAACTCAAGTTAAATTACTACTGTCTGTTTATTGTACTTCTAAACTACCCTGTGTGCAAGGAATGGCCAGGGTTACCTTCCAGTGGTAGTGTAGGATTTGAATGTAGATCAGCAAGATTGTTAGATGAGAACATTACACTACACTACACAGTACGCTATACATGTATGCCTCTGCATGTGTAATATATATGTGTATGTGTGTACATATACTTGTGTGCGTGTTTGTGTGAAGAGGGAAGCACAACCTGCATACTCACTCTAAGCCTGCAACACCTTCCACCACCAGGTCATCACTGGTCAGAGTTCCTGTCTTGTCGAAGCAGCACACATCAATCTTTCCAGCAAAGGGAATGCGGAAGGGCTCAGTGCAATAGACAAACAACTTGGAAAGTGATAAAAGTGAGGTGTTGACCGCCAATGACAGTTCTATTGGGAGCTCTGGCGGCACCACAGAGGTCAGGATAAGAGTGCACTCCAGGAACAGCTTGTACCGGTTCCTGTTGGGGTCTTCTGTGCCTGTTCATTCGAGGGAGAGAAAAAAATGTACATACTAATATATGTAAATGCAAGTAAATACACATTCAGAGTATAAAATAAATGCAGAGTATAAATTAAATAAAACATAAAATTGTTTCCACTTATATTTAGGAAAAGCAACAAACATGCAACTAAGAGAAGTTCACAGGAGGGAGACAGCAGAGAATGAAAGAAAAAAATAAGAAGGAATATATAAGGTAAAGACACAATAGAAAGTAGTAGGGAATGTAGGTGGTGAAGGAGGAAGAGAAAGAAGATAAGGATAACAAAGATGAAGAGAAAGAGGAAAATTAAAAGGAAGAGAAAAAAATGGGGGAGGAGGCAAAATAATGCGAAGGGAAATAAAGGAGGGGGGGAGGAGGATAAATTAAGAAAGTGGAGTAGGAAGAGGAAAAGATATATAAAAACATTTATATTTTTCATCAACACAGCTACAAAACACACCTTTAATCCACACATATGAAGCAGCAGCAATGGCAAATATCAACAGGAAAAGAATGAATGCAAACGTCTCCAGGTTATTTGCGGTGACACGACTGACACCATAGAGGATCGTCCGCAACAATTTTCCCTGGGCAGTGTTGAAGTTGGTGCGCAACACGTAGCACACACACCCATTGTCTGGAGCTGCAGAAGGAGGGGAATCTCTTATATTCTAAACTAGTTCCTTAGGAGTTCTAAACCTTTGAATATTTTTTGTTAAAAAAACAAAAAAAAAAACAATTAATAAAGTAATCATGTTTCATAAACTTTAAAAACTACTTGGCTAGAGTGCTAATAATCCTTAACAACATGGGAATCTATTACAATAGTGTGCCTTTCATAACTAGACTCAAGAAAGATCCTTTGACAGCAGCAGTTAATATTTATAATCATATTCAAAAACTTTTTTTTTTTTTTTTATCATTCTCCCAAAATTTTCCTTGTTTACAATAACTGCAGATCAAACAAACAAAATCACTTAACATTAAACAATTCTGCAAACAAGCAAATACCAATACAGTACATTTCTGTAGTTTTAAATAATTTTAAACATTAACATATTATTCTTTCACTTTAGTTTTCAGCTTCAGGAAACTAGCAAGTTTACAAACAAATGGGTATTTAAATCTATAATAAAAAACTAGGTAAAGAATATGTTATTCATTCTATCTATAAGACTTGACCAACTAAAACATTACTTACCTCTCAAGCCAGTCACAGTTTTGCTGGGAGGGGTATGCTGAACGACTTTCGTGCCCCCAAACAACACATGCAACTTGGCATCTGTGGCAAGGTCCAACTCGCGGTCCAATTCGACTGCCTCAAGGCTTTCTTTCATTTGAGGCACAGACTCACCTGATATGCAAAAGACAGTATAGGATGAGTGAAGAATGGAGCCGTTGTTGCCAGGGACTGTACTGCCCCCTATAGTTTTCTCTTGTGAATTTTGTTTACACAATAAGTAGGCCCTACATGACCCCATCTGACTTCCCCATTCTTTGAATCTGAGAAAAATGTTTTTTTCTAATGCTATTAACAATTGTTATTGTTAATAGCATATATTGCTGAATTATAATTTTTATAGCGTTATCATAATACTAACAGCAAATAAGAATTTGAATATATATATAGACATATTTCAGAATAGAAAGTAATGCAAACATAAATAAATAAGTAAAGAAAAAAATCTGACAAATCACACACAAAAAAGGTACTTACCAGTCAGCATACTCTCATCCACAACACAAGGGCCGCGAAGCAGCAGCAGGTCACAAGGAACAAGGTTGTCATTCTGGCTGCGCCCAACGCTCACGACATCTCCCGGTACAAGCTGGTCTGTCATTATTGATCTCCACCTCTTGTTACGGTATACCTGTGAGGACAGTTTGCATTATACATGAAAGACAAAAAACATATAATAATAAATAAAAAATAATTATACAAGAAGAAATACGACTATGTAAATAATAAATCACATGACAGAGTGGAGATAAGGTGCATCACATAACCTAACATTGCCTTACACATAAATCTATCTGTGCATTCAGAGGGTACCTTTCAAACTGCTTAAATGTATGTGAACATTTTAGAGCAGACGCACACACGCACGCACGCACCCACACACACACACACACACACACACACACACACACACACACACACACACACACACACACACACACACACACACACACACACACACACACACACACACACACACACACACACACACACACACACACACACACACACACACACACACACACACACACACACACACACACACACACACACACACACACACACACACACACACACACACACACACACACACACACACACACACACACACACACACACACACACACACACACACACACACACACACACACACACACACACACACACACACACACACACACACACACACACACACACACACACACACACACACACACACACACACACACACACACACACACACACACACACACACACACACACACACACACACACACACACACACACACACACACACACACACACACACACACACACACACACACACACACACACACACACACACACACACACACACACACACACACACACACACACACACACACACACACACACACACACACACACACACACACACACACACACACACACACACACACACACACACACACACACACACACACACACACACACACACACACACACACACACACACACACACACACACACACACACACACACACACACACACACACACACACACACACACACACACACACACACACACACACACACACACACACACACACACACACACACACACACACACACACACACACACACACACACACACACACACACACACACACACACACACACACACACACACACACACACACACACACACACACACACACACACACACACACACACACACACACACACACACACACACACACACACACACACACACACACACACACACACACACACACACACACACACACACACACACACACACACACACACACACACACACACACACACACACACACACACACACACACACACACACACACACACACACACACACACACACACACACACACACACACACACACACACACACACACACACACACACACACACACACACACACACACACACACACACACACACACACACACACACACACACACACACACACACACACACACACACACACACACACACACACACACACACACACACACACACACACACACACACACACACACACACACACACACACACACACACACACACACACACACACACACACACACACACACACACACACACACACACACACACACACACACACACACACACACACACACACACACACACACACACACACACACACACACACACACACACACACACACACACACACACACACACACACACACACACACACACACACACACACACACACACACACACACACACACACACACACACACACACACACACACACACACACACACACACACACACACACACACACACACACACACACACACACACACACACACACACACACACACACACACACACACACACACACACACACACACACACACACACACACACACACACACACACACACACACACACACACACACACACACACACACACACACACACACACACACACACACACACACACACACACACACACACACACACACACACACACACACACACACACACACACACACACACACACACACACACACACACACACACACACACACACACACACACACACACACACACACACACACACACACACACACACACACACACACACACACACACACACACACACACACACACACACACACACACACACACACACACACACACACACACACACACACACACACACACACACACACACACACACACACACACACACACACACACACACACACACACACACACACACACACACACACACACACACACACACACACACACACACACACACACACACACACACACACACACACACACACACACACACACACACACACACACACACACACACACACACACACACACACACACACACACACACACACACACACACACACACACACACACACACACACACACACACACACACACACACACACACACACACACACACACACACACAC
Source organism: Penaeus chinensis (assembly GCF_019202785.1). NCBI lineage: Eukaryota > Metazoa > Arthropoda > Malacostraca > Decapoda > Penaeidae > Penaeus > Penaeus chinensis. The sequence goes on along the minus strand of NC_061850.1, from coordinate 1,507,236 downwards.
ACACACACACACACACACACACACACACACACACACACACACACACACACACACACACACACACACACACACACACACACACACACACACTAGGAATATAATCATGCTAGAATAATACTTTCAATTTCTAATTTTATTTCTCAAATTAATTCCCTTTATCTATTACTAATGTATCTATATTCATATGTCAAACTTCTATTCATAAATATTGACATATTTGAACTTTTAAAAATATGAGTATTGATAATCTCAATATGACCTATTTAATTCAGAGTACACCACTGAATACTGGGACAACCTTTTTAAATTTCAGTACATTATGAAAAGATCCACTTAAAGGAAAATGGTTTGTTATGGAGTATCATTACTTTTCTATCAGTATTTGTATCTACTTCTGGGTTAAGTTACTTACAACATTTCTAAGCAGTAATGTAGAGTATACAGTAGTAGACAGAAGCATGTGAGGCTTTTAACATAAGGAGAGAAATGACTTTTCGTCTCCACTCAAATCAACTCAAATCTATTCTTACTCGTTTTTGCCATATCTCCCTTCCGCCGTAGCCAGGTCTGTGTCCTCCTGGTATCCACGCCATTCTGTGTACGTTCGTAACTGATGATCGATGGGAAACTTGAGACCGACAAACTGTTTCCTTTCTTCACTATCCCAGATGTATTTTGTTTTTTGAAAGATGAACCATATGCTCTTTTCTGTTGCCTCTTTGCTTATCTGTTTACACAAAGAAAAAGTTCATTGAACTACACAATAAAATTCCAAATCAAGAGTATGTAAAAAAAAAAGGATAATATAAAAGACAAATAATATTACACCTTACAATAAAGAGATTCGATTATAGTATTATTATTTTTATTATACATTAAATAATAAAAATTTAACAAGAACTTTAAACTTTAGATTTTCCTGCAACAAAATGAGAACAAAAAGGAACAAGATCAGTACTTACTAAAGTTTTGTGTACCTTAACGAGTTCAGGTGAACCGTTGTTGGGAGTTGGCACAACTTTTGCAACTGTTGCCACTCTTGGATCATTTTCCTAAAATAACATTAAAAAATATAGTAAATGAAGAAAATATAGTAAAAGTAATAGCAATGAAATCATTAAATTAATTAGAATACGTCATCAACCCTAAAGCAATGAATTGGCCAATGGATTGGTTCACTAAACATGAGATGCTCTTTGTGCTTCCAGCTTTGGAAGGCTGTGGGTGACATTTCTGCAATGCTAAGTGCACCTTGTAGAGGGTGGCTGAAGCCACACAAAGCCAAAACCTTTACCTTCACCTATATCTTCAGAAAACAGATTTCATTTATTCACACATAATAACAATGAACAAGTAATGCTTCACAACATAGAGACAAACACGTTGACAATGGCCAGCCCAGGTTCTGGGCTGGCCAGTACAAAAATAAGAAACAGTACAAAAATAAGAAACCAGAAATCTGACCGAACACTTATCATAACTTATATGACTGACAATGATTCTCCATTCTTTTTCCATTCCCTTCGTACAGACATACCCCCAACTCCACATCTCAAAATTTATTTAACAATCTAAGTTGCTGTGACTAGGCAAGGCAAGGGTTGACTGGAGGCTGTGCCCCAACACCCTCGGGGAAGCATTGTCTTCATTTCAGTATGCACGGCAAGACAGAGCTTTCCGAGATCTTTTTTCTCTATTTGTGACATTACTGTTTGTGTCTGTTGCTTATTTTTTGTACAGACGACTAACTTTTTGTTCTCTACAAGATTTTCCTCTTCAATTTGCCCTAGCTTTGTGCATCCACACCATAGAGATTAGCCAAAGAATCTTACTAAAATATGAAAAACTGTTACAATTACCACATTAAATTCTCTCTTAACAATGTGTTTTGTATACATACAGCTGGTACTTTCTGCTTATAATATTTGATGATACGTTCTACAAAGACGGGTAAATTTCCAGTTTCATCTGGCCTCCGACTTTTGAAAAAAAATTTTTTGGAATGGAATCTCCCTTCATAGTTTAATGCTGTTACGCTGCTGTTTTCCATCGCAATTTTTAATTTCGGACTATGTGACCCTTGCGTGACTAATAACTTCAATATTTTTGAGTTGTGACAGAAGTACATAGAAGATAAGTTTCTTAGATTTATTTGCTCTATTGTTTGCATACATTATTTTCTATATAAAAGATGGCTGTATGAAACTGGACCCATACCCAGAGATAATCTTTTGGGAGAGAAAGCAACGGGCTTTAAATCGGAGATAGAAAACATAATTACCTTTGTGATTAATTTTGTATTGCTCAATTATTTGTGTTTAATTGTTACTTCTCCTCACCAAGAACTTAGTATTTCCTGTAGAGGTCGCTGCTCATCAGCATCTCCAACAGGAGCATAAATCTGTGTAACTTGAACAACCACTTGCCTGATAAGCAAAACTGCCCAAAATATATTGTGTCTTGTCTTCCCCAAAATAAACCTTTTGCACCTGCCATACATCATTCCCGAGGTTGCAAAGGGACTCCCCCCGAGGCCCCTTGTCCCGACAAACACGAAGGAACACGCAGCGCCTGGAGCCGCTCCGCCAGCTGTCAAAACCCCACGACCTCCCTCCGCCTCTAGAAAAGCTACAACAGCCGCCGAGACGCTGACCCAGTGCGAGCCACCCTCTGCTGCCATCCCCACCGCTGACGGGAACTCACCCTCCTGCAGGTGAAGAGGCAGCGCACGTGAACAGACCAGTGGCAGAAGAGGCACGTCAGGATCTGCAGGCAGCCGACCCCCGCCAGCGCTATGAGCCCCGCTTCAAAGTACTCTTCCCAGCCATACACGGCCACCCACGCCCAGCCCCATATCCCGTAGAGGATGAGGAACGGGAATATGTATCCGTGGAAGATCAGGGGCCTAGGGACATAGAGGCCGACGGAGTGAACGAGGTCGTCGAGGGAGGAGGAAGAGGAATCCATCGGACGACCAGACGACGCTCCAAAACACGCTGCGTCCGGGTGCGTGCGTGCGACTTCGCTCCGGCGGCGAGGCGGACAAATTTGGTTTCATTAGCTGGCACCGTCGCTGACTGATGCTGTCTGTTTAATGGGTAGGTTTTGTGGTTCGTTGTTTTTCTAGAGATTTATGTTTAGGCCTGTTTGGGTGTTTTCATGTACTTTGCTCGAAAATACACTGCATCCAGATGCCTTCCAGAGGCTTCACTTATTCCCTTATGGATACAAATTTGTTTTATGGAACAAAGCAGTCTAAAGGAGTCAATGATAATTTAATCTGTATTTTTTGCTGTTATCTATTATTTTCAACCCATTATTCATTTGAAATCATCGGTTTGTTACATACATTTCTCCAAAACACTGCGTCCGAATACATGGCTGTAGTTTCGGATTGCCAGAGAGACGTATCAATGGTCAGTAGATTGCTACATCCTTACGTATTCGTAATTTTGCATCCCATGAAAACTGTGAATTGTATAAAAGTTATTCATATATTTACAGTATACATGGCTATACTATCAATTTGTTTGGAAAATGGTTAAAAGTAACTAAAAAAGAAGTCCGATAAATATACATGACACTCTTATTTTCAACATCTGGGAAGAGTTTACCTGGAAGATTGTGCTCCTTTTATTCCTAAACGGATTTACCAAGAAATATCACTATTTTTTAGGCAAAAGCTGGCGCGGACTGACAAAAAAAAAGAAAAAAAAAGGGTCAAGTTAAGCCAAGGGAAAGTGTTGGAACGTATGTCACTGTGACTTGGAACATACGAACGTCGCTTTGCGTTTTGAGTGACACTTTATTTTTTCTTAATAGTCTAGATTCACAAAATTACAAAGTCGGTCCCTTTCAAAATGATGCATTAGCTAAAATGATCATACCTTTTTTAAATAAATGTACTGGGTTACAGTCTCATGGACATTGTCATTGTAATAGAGAGTTATGGATAATATTGAAAATCTTCACAACACAAGATAAATATTAGACCGGTTTCCATTATTGTATTCGTCAGGAGTATATGTATTTCAGACTAAAATATAATTGAAAGCTGTCAAATGCATCGCTGTGAAGGTATTAGTTCATGTTCATCACTATAACTTGAATATAGTATTTTTCTATACTATTTTAAAAGCCCCTTTTCACGGTTGGTTTGAAATTCAACTGTTAAAGTAAATAGATGTAATTAAAATAATTGTTACTTTTTCAAAACTCAGGCAGTGTATTACGTAAGCATATCCGGTTGTGATAACCCGTATTCGCTTTTTAGAATACATATATATTTTTGTTTTTCTTTTAAAAGCAATAAACTTTTCTAGTTCACTGTTTTTATTATTCATA
>NC_061850.1:1487892-1497892 GCF_019202785.1 Penaeus chinensis | reverse complement strand
CGACAAAAACTGCACTATATAATTTAGCGTCTCTATTGGCACTCTTCGGGAATGGTTCTAGCGGCGTCGTGTGAAACACTGAACTGGCAACACTGGTCGGGGGCGCGTAACATCATGACGTAACACGCAAGCGATCATCGATGTTACGCGCCGGAGTTCGCTTCCGTGCTACCACCCATATGCCGGTCTCCGCGCGTGCCGCATATCCGTCAGCTATTGCACGTTGCATCTGAGGACATTGCACAGCGAGGTTGCAATAGTGCGTGGACCGTGCAGTGTATTCGACGCGTATTTTAATGCCTTGATAAGATTAATAACCCCGACTCCTGTGGCTGCTGCGTGAGGAGCGAGCGCCGTCCCCATCATGGCGGAGTGGAGCGAGGATGAGGTCCTACGGTTCATCAGCTTTTACCGCGAGAAGAGAGTCCTGTGGAATCCGAGGAATCCAAACCACTCTAACAAGTTCCTTCGCCACGAGGCGTGGGTCGACCTCGCTTCGAAGACGGGGAAGTCAGTGGAGGACTGCAGGAGGAAGATGACGTGCCTGATGTCGTCCATGAGGAGGGAGAAGGGCAAGATGAAGAGGGCTGGGAATGCCAAAGATGAGGGCAGAGCGGTAAATAACAGAGGTAAACAGTGTGACTATATTTTAGTTCAATTTTGAAAAGTTAGGTCTATATATGTGCATGTATATTTTCGTGTGTGTGTGTGTGTGTGTGTGTGTGTGTCTGTGTGTGTGTGTGTGTGTGTGTGTGTGTGTGTGTGTGTGTGTGTGTGTGTGTGTGTGTGTGTGTGTGTGTGTGTGTGTGTGTGTGTGTGTGTGTGTGTTATACACACACACACTCATATACGTATATGTGGTATTAGTTTACAAGTTCACAACGTTTTACATCAGTGCATTTCTTTTGTTATATTAAATATTCAATTCCCAACATCTTTCCTGCAATGATTATCCGCCGCAAACGATTATTTACTGGGATATTCCCTCGCACATGCATCTGACGCAAACACAAATTTGGGGGAGGGGGACCCCCTGAGTCCTCCGCAAACTAGGAGAGGAGATCCTGGCTAGTATCCGCAAGGCTAGGCAAGGTGAGACAAGGCTAGGCCAGGCCAGGCTAGGGAGGTGAGACAAGGCTAGGCCAGGCCAGGCTAGGGAGGTGAGCTTAGGTTAGGTTGGGTTAAGTGAGGCTAGACAGTGAAAAAAAGCAATGTTTTAATCGCATCCCATTAGGAGCAACCCCCCCTCCCCTCCCAAATCCCTTGAAATGCACGAAGGCTTGTCCGAAATGTGGAAAATCACTCGTTTTGGAAATAGACGATGTCAGGCCAGGATAGCCCGAAGCGTAGTTATATTTTGGAAATAGGCCTACCATCTTCAAAATGGGTGGTGTCCGATGGGTACGAAGGTCAACATCGTCAACTTTTGTAAGCGAGTGTTTTGAATCTATATAAAAAAAAAAAAAACATATATATATGTGTGTGTGTGTGTGTGTGTGTGTGTGTGTGTGTGTGTGTGTGTGTGTGTTTGTCTGTCTGTGTACGTATAGGTATGTATGCATGTATGATTTTATAGTTTGTAAATATGCATATATAAATGTACATTTTTTCAGAGCCTGATGAAGTCTACGTAAGTCCATGGTTTGCCTTCGGGAGCTTGCAGTTCCTCTGGGAGAAGGACAAACCTCGGGAAATAAGCACAGTAAGCATAGTTATCAGTGTTTCACATTTTATATCGTTTTTCCCCTATTAGTCCAACAGCTTCGATGATATTCGTTCTATATATTTGGCATATGTAGGCAAGGGGACCTCCATCAAACCGTATTTCCCTAACTCCTAGATGTATGCCACCAAACCAGATTCAAAGACGCAATCTTGACTTGGACAAACACCTCAGCAGCCATGAGGAAATATGGAATTTCTCTTGTGATTCCTTCCTACTATTACGATTTCAGAAAAAAAAAATCTTTGCATAGGTCTATATCTTTTGGTTGCAGTTGTTGTTTTTTTTCTTCTAAAGACCCCAATCTCTGACATTCAGCACACATATCTTGCAGCAGCAAACGTAATGTTGCGAATGTGATCAACCAAAGCAACACTGGATTTTCGGTTCCAATACAACATGCTTCCATGTCTTCAGCTCCTTTATTGATTAGGCAATCTTCTTGAGTTGTTAGGGTACGAATGAAACTGAAACATAGGTTACTTTTTGTACCATTAATCAAGAGATTGGTGAAACGGTGAATTGTATCGAATAAACAGTTTTGCATATGTGTGAAGTTTTGAAGCTGCTATTTATCATTGTTACTTTTTTCAGATTACTGAGAGGGAACAAGGACATAAAGCATACCCTAGGGAAGAAGACCAACTTACCTTCGGCTCAGGAGACACAGGCGTTGCTGAAAGTGCACCCAATTCCTTGCCAAAAGTTAAAGCAAGAAAGAAGATCAAGCTACAAGATCAACGCTCAGACACAGCCTCCCAGATTTTTACTCCGTATGCACCAAGCTCTTCAGACGATGAGACACAAGATTTTGCAAACTTTGTTGCTAAGAAAATACGAAAATATGACAGTTTAACTCAGTCTGCAGTCCAACATGCAATAATGGTAATTTTGCTCAACACAGACATGAGCTTACACCAGGAGAAGCAATCCAGCGCTCAGGCTAGTCCAAGAAATTCGTATAGTGCACATCCACTGTTTGCAGAAACTCCTATTTCTGGCATGAACTTGTCTTCTATGATACATCGCAACCAACCCCCACCTGCATTTGACACCCCTTCTACTTCCTCGACAACGCAGACTAAAGGAGAATGTGTGCTTTCTCCTAGTAATTCAGAAGATGAATTCCATTTACAGGAAGCCATTACCTAATTATATTTCGGTTGTACCTGTAAAGCCCTAATATTTTATTTGGGTTGCAAAATGTAATCTCTTCTTTGAATATATTTTCCTCGTAAAATGACTTTATTTTGATCCTCTAACTTTGCATATAAGAGAGTGTAAGAATCTTTACAATATCTGTTTGGAGCAGCGAAACAGTGTAGCCTTTAGTGTTTATTGTTTACAGAAGAGTAGAGCATTTATAAACAAAGATACTCTTTAGGACGAATTGCGTCCAAGGAACGGCGCTCGGGCACTCCCAGCCCACCCAAGGGCAGAACCAGGATCTCTAGGGGCATCCCTTACCCGGCGCGAGTCTGTCACTAACCCTCCGCTGGACGAGGGAGTCCGCTTTGTGCGTCTGAATTCATGGCCATATCTTAGGTTGAGTCGCTACCAGAAGAATCTTGAAAATTGCCATAATGAGTCCAGTTTCAGGAAAGGACATACTGACAACTCGCTCAGGAAGGTTTGATACTCCGATTCGCCAATTCTCTTTTTTATTCTAAATAACTGATACTTAATTTTAGATATGTTTGACGCTTTTATATTTCATTTATATTATATTTATTACTTTAAACCTTAAACTTTATGTTTATATTTATATTTGTTTACATTTTTTTTCTATAAAGGTGAGTTGCCAGTTTTTCCTTTTTGAGACTGACAAAGAGTAACCCTTGTCATAAGAATAGTCACGTTTTAAAATTGATTTCTTTTAGATTTAACTTTTGGAAAGTCTATAGAGCCTGCAATTTCCGTGTCTTGAAGCCTCTTTTTGTGTGGGACGTGACAACAAAATGGTAAGAGATATCTCTTTTCAGTCTAGGTTCCACAGGCTCTAAAGGTATGGGTAGTTCCAGCATGGATGAGATTTGCGTGAAATGATTCTTTCCAGAAAACTGAAGAGACAGCAAAGGAGGAAGATGAGTTTGGGGCTTGTTGGGTCGTTGAGTGTTTATCAGGCGCGAATATAGAATTTACTTTAGCGTGGCACTAGATGGCTTTTTGCCTCTGTTTATGATATCTATCATGACCATAGACTGTTAATCTATCTTTGGTTGATCAGGGTACAACTGTTTGTGAATGAATTCGGGTGGTACGCATAGTCTTTCCTGCATCTTCCATAAACTCAGCCGAAGAGGTGCTATCAGCTTTTGGTCTGCATCTGGACAGGAGTCGTCAAGCTGTTGGCATTCTTGTGTTGCTCTCTCGGATTTATATTCCTTTGTGTATTCTTGTGTATACTTTGGCGATTGTATCTTTATCATAGGGTGCTGTTTGACGTGAAGTGTTTTGTACCTCGTTAGTTCTCAGTATTTCCTGGAGGTATCAGGTATATTTCCTAGATCTTCAAAGATCCGTGGACTGCTGTTTCAGTCTAGTTTTTCCGCCTCTCATGCTGTAGGGATTCCAGATCACCCGTTTATTCTGAACTGTTGGTTTGCTGATTATTCCTGGAGTACTGAAGGGATCTATTCTCCCTAGGAACGTATTTTTCAAGCATTATTTGCCCTGTCTTCTGAATCTGCAACGACATGTTTTATACCTACACATATGGTAAACAGAATCGGTTCTTTAATACTGAAAAGACACGCACGGTATATGGGAAGCGAATGAAGTCCTCTCCCTCAGCTAACTGGCGTAGCCGAAAAGCGCGAGGAGTTAAAAGGATGTTAATAGCGCCAATTATTATTATCATAACTGTCATTGTAGCGATCACTGTAATAACAGTAATGATGATAATGTTATATGTAATTATTACAAAGGAGTAAAGAAAATTATAATAGTGACAATGATACAAAAAGTTATAATAATAATGATTACCATTACTATCCTCCTCCTCATCATCGATCATCATTGTTGATAGCTATATTTAATTTCCATTTTGTTATTGTTATATATTTTCTCTAGGATGCAACTTCAAATCAGACACCATCATATTAAACAACACCATCATGGAAGTAAGATGAGACTATCTTCATATATTTATTTTCAAAAGGGAGATAGTAGTTCCTACCTAAAAGACATATAAACGTGCCAACTACATTGACAATTCATGTTTGAATAAATCACTACATCAGATTACATATATACCTACCAATACATTTGATAATACACGTTTCTATAAAAGGTTTCACATGACAGTAATAAAAAAATAAATGCCCTATATTTTTCATACATAAATACATAAAATAAATCACAAATTCCTTAACTGAATCAAAGACACGAATTCTCACAGATGAGATATAGGAAAAGTAAATTTAATATTTGTGCTTGTGCTTATACCTATGATATCGAAAAATGACATGTGACATGTAAAAATGTGATATACACTTGAAAATGTTTATGACACTGAACATCATGACAATGTAACACCTAGGAACGGTAAGACTGAGAAAATGGTCAAAAATGTAATGTTCACGAATATGAATTGTTTTTCTTTCTAAGTCTTGTGACAGCTAAAATGCTCTACATTATAGCACAACATTTAAAATGCACGTGTGACTTATGCGGTCATGGCTAAAATGTATCCAGGAGTTGAGGGTGTGCCAGAAACACGAGGTGCAGATGAGTGAAGAGGATTTCTATAATGACAGAGATTGACTGGCAGTGTCATTGGCTCTCGCGGGCCAGTCTGGAGATGCGCGAACCTTCAGTCCGCAACATTACGGGGAGGTAATGTTATTATTATTTTAATTAGATTAGAGGCAAGCTCAGAGTCATTATATATATATATATATATATATTATATATATATATATAGATATATGTATTATATATATATATAGATATATGTATTATATATATATATATATTACACACACACACACACACACACACACACACACACACACACATACACACACACATATATATATATATATATATATATATATATATATATATATATGGCGTATTGAGAGATACAGTTCAGAATTGCTAGTTGATGACAGATAGTGGCTATTGCTGTTTTGGCTTTACTGAGCCTTTTCACCGGTGATGCTATAAGATACAGATACGCGCGAGGCGGCGTTTCGTCGAGTAATATATATTACAAAACGTTTACTGATGATGCACGATTAAATCATCATGATTAAACTGGTAACTCAGACAGTTTACTGAATTTCAATATCTTCTTTCACTTTGATTTTATAACATTAGTGATAATGTTTATGGAAATACAAAAAAAAAAAAATAATAATAATTGTACAAAACTTAACCTGAACTCTTGTTTCGCGAAAGCCAAGTTGGAGTTCCTCGCGCCAGTTGTGCCTCCCAGGGCCGCCTTCCTCTCGAGTCCCGCAGACGCTCCTACGCCTGGCCGCCGCCGGGCGCGTCGTGGGGCTCGACGAGGCGTCATTCGCTTGCGCAGTCGAGCGGCGCCGTCGACGGGTCGGGGATGCCGAAGTTCTTGGGGCGGATTTTCATTTGCAGGAAGCGCAGGCTCCCCCACTTGTACTGTCTGGGGCTCCAGTAGACCCAGCCGACGGAGTAGAAGTCGTCGGAGTTGACGAGGATGCCCGTGGGGTTGGCGTTGTGGCACACGTTGTACCACCAGCCGCCTCGGTACTCGCTGGCGCAGCTTCCTGGAGGGAGGACGCGATAGGCCATGCCATTTGCGGGCATCAATTTTTTTTCTCAATCTATTCTCTTAGCACTCGTGAAATATCAGAAAGAGATTCCTCCAGTATAACAACAAAAAATGTAATGAGCAATTCGTAAAGTAGTATATAGCACAGAGGAAACACCACCTGAATGGAAAATGAACGAAACACCGCGCCCACCTTTGTGCATGTCGTTGTCTCGGTCGATGGTCGAGAATTCCATGCCGCTGTGCCACAGGAGGCCGTCCCCCATGGTGCTGTTGGAGGAATACATCACCGACAGGAGCTTGTAGCTGCCAAGGGAAGCGATTCATGAGCGCCTTCTTTCGAGGCCGCCGGGGCGTTTGTGGGTGTCCCATGGTTTCTGCTAAGCTTTCTTTTTATATACATGTGAATACTGAAGCTTATTGTATGGCCATACAACCACACACACACACACACACACACACACACACACACACACACACACACACACACACACACACACACACACACACACTCACTCACTTCACAGTATTTCCAAGATATTTAGCACACCGCCTCCCGTTCCACCTGCATTAAAAAAAGCAAAACAGACAAGTCGTCGTACTTGTGCTCTTCGTCGTCGACCCGGAAGCGCGACCAGACGCCCCACCGCCGACTGCCGTTGAAGTCTCAGCGTCCACGCGAAGGACCTGCGGCTCTCGCATCGTCAGCTGGTGGAGGACCTCGTTCCCTGGTTTTAGAAAAGGGACGAGAAAAACGAGGCATATTTGTGAAGGAAGGCATATGTTTGTGGTGTGTGCATGCGGATTCTGCCTCTCGGAAATTATATTATTTGGAGTGGAAGGCTCAGGTCCGGTTGATGTTTTTTATCTAAATTATTTTTCTTAACGTCTCGTGCGGTCATTGACAAAAAATAGCGTATCTTTTCCTCCACTGACGGCCGCATACTTAATGAGTTCGTAATAAGTAATATTGTGTGTCACTAAATGCCTGAATATCATTTCTTCATATCTTTAACAATTGATATCACTTATACAGAGATTTATCTGTATATCTATATCTGTCTATCTATATATATGTATATGTATATATATGCATATATATGTATATATACATATATATATGCACACACACACACACACACACACACACACACACACACACACACACACACACACACACATATGTATATGTATATAGATATGTATATATATACATATACACTTTGTTTTTCTTCTATTCGTCTATTTGACGAATGCATCCAACAGTTTCTTTAATCACATAGCTATAAGTGTTCTGTCTCGATTTCAGAGAACGTTGCAAGACACAGGAACCCCGTGACAATCCCAGAGAGCGAGCCAGCCTTCCTTACAGGCCAACGAGAACTAAGCACGCGCAAGGCACTCTTCGTAGGGGGGACAGCACTGTACACTTTCTTACTCATAATGCACTACCTAGCCAGTACTCGGCAGACACGTCGCCGAACCCGTCCCGGTAGTCGTTCCAGGTCCTGGTGAAGTTCTCCTGGACGGGTTGTTCCACGCGGCTCAGGAACACGGTCCAGCCTCCTCCGTCCGTCTCGAGGTCGCACCACACGCGGACGGCCTTGCATCTGCAGGAGGGAAACCGGGAGGGAAGGCTCGAGGGGGATTTATCGAGAGGGACACTGGAGGAGGAGGTGGCTTGTGTACAGGAAGTATATTTAAACAGAAAAGAAGAAAACAAACGAAAACAAATCGATAAAGTATATTTAAGAAAGAAAGAGAAATGGAAAGTAAATAATAAAATAGATAGGGCAAATTTGCATTTGTTACTAGCAAAATACGTATTCCTCCCCCCCCCCCCAGCCAAAAAGAAAGGTAAAGAACGAAAAACTCACCAAACAATAACAAATAGACAGATCACATATTTTTTTCAATTATCATTATCAATATCAATGATTATCATCATTATCCCTATCAAAACACCAACAAAATGAATCTCAATAACAAAAAAACAGATTATATATCTTTTAATCATCATTATCATTATCAATGATTATCAGTACTATCCCTACCAAAACACCAATAAAATGAATAAATAGCAAAAGCCTTCAGCAGAAGAAAGCAACGTTAACTCACTCCAGAGGGAAGATTTCATAAATGCCGCTCTCCGTGGACCCTTCGCTCTGGTGGCCGGCGCAGTCCCGCACTCTGGGGCGAGAGAACATAGGAAAACGGTAACGAAAAAATGGAACTAAATAAGGTACAGATGCAAATAATAGACAATAAGATAAAAAAAAAAAAAAAAAAATCACACGAGGCTAGATTAACTGATAAATAAAATTTAAAATCTACGTTCTTAAAAAGGAACTTTCGTTAGAATCCCTTTCTTCATGGAGCTCATTCGGCAAAAAATGTCAAACCGCAATTTCAGATTAAATCACCACATATAAAAAAGAATTCTGACTATTCGATTATTTCGAATTAATTGCCTGCTTGTCCTGGTTACAGTTATCATCCTTATTACTATTACTATTATCATTATTATCATATTCATTATTTTATTATATTTATTATTCACTCACTCACTCACGTACTCGCTCGGTCAATCAATCACTCACTCACTCATTCGCTCATTCACTCATCCACCCACTTATTGATTCATTCACTCACTCACTCACTGATTCACACACTGACGCACTCGGCCATTCACTCGCTCACTCACGCGCTCATCCACTTACTCACACTCAATCATTGTCTTACTCACTCACGCCCCCACTCACTCGCTCGGTCACTCACCCACTCATTCATTAACTCACTCGCTCACGCCCTCACTTATTGTCACTTGCCATCCACCCACTTACTCATTCACCCACTCACTTACCCCCCCCCCCCCACTCACCCACCCACCTGGCGTTGCCACCGAGTATCTTGGTCTCCTGCGTGGTGGGCGGGGCGTCCGTGGCGTTGGCGGGTGGCGGGCATGCGCAGTCCTCCGCCTCGTCCTCGGCTCCGCCCACTCTGCAGGGGCACTTCTCCTCCAGCACCAGCCCGCCGAAGTCGAACTCCGTCGTGACTTCTGCGGCAGGCGGCGTGGTCGGCGGCGTCGAGGGAGGCCTGCCGTTCAACAGGTATTGTATCTGCTGCTTGTACTCCTCCAGCTGCTCGCGGAGTTCCTGCTTGTCCTCCTGCAGCGCCTCGATCCGGGCGGTGCAGCGGCCCTGCTGGATGAGGAGGTCCTCGTTCTTCTGCTGCAGGAGGGCATGGTGTCGCAGCGCCAGGGACAGGAGAGAGTTGTAGCCCGCGTCGTCGGCTCGGGCAAGGGCTGTGGAGGGCACGTCGAGGGAGAGAGGGTTTATGGGTAATATTTGTGTCTCTGTTCGTCTGTCCGTTCGTCTGTGTGTCTGTCTGTCTGCCTCTCTCTCTCTCTCTCTCTCTCTCTCTCTCTCTCTCTCTCTCTCTCTTCTCTCTCTCTCTCTCTCTCTCTCTCTCTCTCTTCTCTCTCTCTCTCTCTCTCTCTCTCTCTCTCTCTCTCTCTCTCTTCT
>NC_061850.1:1460392-1472892 GCF_019202785.1 Penaeus chinensis | reverse complement strand
TAGCAAAGTCCTGGAGAAGGAGGCTGTTCTCACTGCCTAAGGTGGACGCCACCTCTGCCACCCTTGCCAACACCACCTTATTTAAAGTAGGGTGGTAGGCCCAACGTCCGGGACCCACAGCCTGCCTCACTTTGTGGATAAGAGGGTCAGTAATATTCCCCCAGCATTACCATTTATAAAAGAAGTTAACTGCTTTTTTTTTTTTTTTTTTTTTTTATCTGGGAGGGGGAGGACTGACAAGGCCCTCCTCCCCCGAGCCACCCATTGACCCTAGGGGCAGGAATTAATACAGAGCTAAGGCATGTCCACACGCTGGTGGGCCATGACTCCTTACCTCTAGAGACTTCTGCTGCTCTGAGATCTAACACAGTTTAGCCTGGAACTGCAAGGTATTCAGTTTCCATGAGTGGCCACAAGGAGGCACTGCAGAAGTCTAGATGACAGAGAGGCTATGAACTGGCAGGGGAGGCTTATGCAGAACTGCTCCCTTTTTTGCACTAGGCTAGCCAGTGGTGGCAGCTGCAAGCGAGAAGACATGCAAAGCACTTAACACTATCTAGGCTACCACACCATCACTTCACATGTGCTTGCGTGCATGTGCGTGTGTGTGTGTGTGTGTGTGTGTCTGTGTAATATCTGCAATGTCCCCCTCTGCTTCTGCCCTCAATCATCACGATAACTGTGCTGGTATTAGATCATTTTGAGAGTTTCGGGGGAATGTCGGTCTCCATGTCTAGGTGGAAAAGCTTTGTAAACATCAATCCAACCCATGACTGACTCAAGCTTTAGGTCCGGGCTCGGCAGTGATCAGGGTGACAGAGCCATAGTTCACACTGATGGACTCCAGGGACAAGTTGCCTTGGTTCGGTTTGCCAGGTACTCTACCTCCATTTGGAGAGTGGGATTCTGGATCACCAATATCCCAGCTCCTGGGTGTGTATTCTTACACCAAAGACATAAGGCCTCGGAGCCCTGGCCAAACACAGGGCTGAGCAAGAACCGATCTTTTATGTCCTCCTTATTTTCCTTACAAAAAACATAGCCTTGGAATCAGTTGGCCCAGTTGCCTTGCCTTTAGTGAGGCAAATCTGCCTGGTTGAAGGCGTTCTTGACTCAATCAGCACTCTGATACCATGCCAAAGCTCTGTATGGAAGACCCAGGGGCCAAAGGACTCGCAGTATTCCAGTCACTTTCTCTCCTGACCCTCATGGCAATTTACTGAGCATCCCTGAAAACCTCCCTCAGGAAAAATAGATCCTCAGCGGTTCTCTGCCTCTGCAAATGCTGGATATGTTCTGTCCCTAGACACTGGTGCCTGGGAATTAGGCATAAAATTTTGTCCTGACAGAATAGGCCAGACTAAAGCTATAATGCTTCCTGGCACAACTGAGACACTCTGCATCCATGTACATCTTGCCATCCTTATGTGGCTTGGGGCACACTGCCATGTTGTACGTCTTGGCTATATATGCCACATGTGGGACTACCCTTCCTGTTGGACTAGAGTCCCATGTCAAGGGAGTTAAATGAGGCTCCCTGTATTGTGATCAGACTTTCCCAGTTGGGGTACTTGTCTTTGTCAAGTGGGAAGCTTCCAGGACCTGGGGTTGTGATGTGATCACATTAAAATCATATATGACAGGAAGAACAATCTTAACTTTTTTGCCTTACTGAGTGAGTGTTGTTATGCTCACTTTCCTAGGAAATCTACAGTGGATTGATCTCTAGGAAGAATTATCAGGACCTTATCATCCAGTGGGTTTGTCTTTGCATCTCCAATACTCTTATCACCTGGAATACATTGCCAGAGCCTTCGGATTTAAGGAGAACAATGAACAAACCGAGTCCATTAATAGGAAGGTGAGTATTAATATCCATGTGAATCATTACTTTTGTAAGATATATAGACAGATCATTATGCTACTCGTTATGTTACTCATGGGGAGCTACAAATAAGGAACACTTTGTACTGGAATAAGGCCCTCATTTTGCTCTAGATTAATGAAAAAGGCTGTTATTTACTGAAACACAAAAACACTTTAATTCTCAGATATCACCTTGTAGTGAAATTAAAGACCATGCAGTCTTTCCTTCTGACTGTACGGTCAGTATGCTTTGCTTTTGCAATAATTTGTCGCCACTACTCCATGAGATATTTTTGGACGTTTTGTTCTCTTATTTAAATTATTGGTCCGCTTCTATGTTTATTTAAATGATATCCACCAGCTAACAACTGCATAATGCCCTTCATAGGTCAGGAGCATGATCTTTATCTGAGGAATAACCATGTGGAGTACAACTTTATAATGGACTCACATTCACCATACACAGATGGTGAGACTAAAGGAACAAGTCTTAACACGACATGCAAATGTCAGCATTGGGAGAAATAATGATTTACATTATTTTTTTTTTCTCTATTGGTATTAATTCAAAACCATTTAATCACTTGTACTTTATCTTCCAAAAGATAAATAAACCTGGGAGTCTTATGCACATTGCAAGATTGAAAGTGGTAATCACTGAAGAATAAGAAGGTCAAATTTAAGTAAGAATCTTTGAGGGGGATAATGATGGTGAGGAATAACAAATCTAGTTATACCATAGAGAACATGTGAAGAAAATAATTTTCCTCATTACAACTTAAATAGCAAGTCAGGCATT
This sequence comes from Penaeus chinensis, assembly GCF_019202785.1. Taxonomy (NCBI): domain Eukaryota; kingdom Metazoa; phylum Arthropoda; class Malacostraca; order Decapoda; family Penaeidae; genus Penaeus; species Penaeus chinensis. The sequence goes on along the minus strand of NC_061850.1, from coordinate 1,470,227 downwards.
ATAAAAAGGGTAAATAAGAACAGACTAAAACTGTATTGTGTATTTCAATACTGTTCCACTATATACAATATGGAATCTATAGGCCTGTACATGTATTTTCAACCATACATTATAATAACATGAAACAATAACAGTATCTTTTACTTTTTCTTTTTAACTTTCTCTTTGATAATTTTTTCCCAGAGTTGAACAGGAACGCTTCTTCAACCATATAAAAATATGAGACAGAGTGTGTGGCCAAGTCATTGTATCACTGCAAATTTTTCTCATAGTTACGAATTTATTTCCAGATGGCAACGGAAGAAAATGGCACCTTATCCTTGTGCTGCTCTATATCACATTGGTATAACCTAATACCTTGCTGACATTTATTCCAGGATATTTTAAAGAACCATCACCTTTTCTTTTCGATGTCTTGAAAAAAAAGGTTACTCTACAATTTCTTCTCAACTCTCTAATCTTCCATCACAGCCTGTATGATATATCTTCCACACCAAAGATAATAATGAAAATACTCTTAATTGCACCCAATTCTCAAAAATTCAATCTCTACTAACCAGCAGATAAATAATTCTTTGCATAAAATTGCCAGAATCAAAATAATGCCAAGAACTATGACCCACTCCTATAGGCCGTGACTTGAATTCTGATACTGTTACTATACTACAAAGCCAAAGGTACATGAATTCTGATTCAGGTGTTAGCTATGAGCAATTTTAATGGAGAGCCATGAGATCAAAAGTTTGCTTCAGGAGTTTGTATCTGATGCAATGGTCCTTTTCAAGTTATATAAACAATTAAATTTGGTGACAGTAAAATTAAATTAGTCTTATCATGGCACTTTGGAGGGCTTGCCAGGGAGAATATTGAAAGACTTGACAGTAAAGCAAAATCTGCAACATGACTGCATCACAACAATTTTGCAGTTTAATGTATATACTGTAATTCTCAATCTGAACATGATCACAGCTATACACTACATTCTTGTAAAGTTTAAGGAAACAATTCCATTCATGCAGAATAATTATGCAAGTTAACTTGGACTGGTTTGAGAATCACACTGAAAAAATGTGAGACATACAAAAAACAAAATAAGAAATATATTTATAGTGATACATCTGTAATGAGGAAAACAGTACCACTTTCTAAGAAGAACATCAAAAGATATGGTTTATCTTACAAATCTCATAATGCATAATAAAAACTGGAAGCCATTCCTGAGAAAGAGAGAGAGAGAGAGAGAGAGAGAGAGAGAGAGAGAGAGAGAGAGAGAGAGAGAGAGAGAGAGAGAGAGAGAGAGAGAGAGAGAGAGAGAGAGAAAGAGAGAGAGAGAAAGAGAGAGAGAGAGAGAGAGAGAGAGAGAGAGAGAGAGAGAGAGAGAGAGAGAGAGAGAGAGAGAGAGAGAGAGAGAGAGAGAGAGAATGAGTGAGTTTGAACAAGACAGAATACATATCTGAATACAGTAGACAACAGAATATTGACAATCAAGTTTTCCACTTTGTCTTCCCCTTTCTGAAACTGCCAACAAAAGAAAATATACAGTGCCTCACATCTCATGTCCTTTATTTCTTGGCTTCGACTCTGTCTCCTTGTTTACTATCATCTTCTGTTGGTCTCTTTGTGTCCTCTGCTGCATCCTCCACATCATCTGCAACTTTCCGAGCAACAATTTCTTCTATATTGCCCCTTAGTATAGCACGGATCTGCCTCAGAGTATCATTTTCCTCGACAGCAACTTGTTTACCTGTTGGTGCAATTGAGAATACAGCATGAACAACTGACCAGGATGATAAGGTATACTTAAAGTAGAAAATTATGCAACATAATCACAAGCTACAAAAGCAGAAACCTGAAATTTGAATTTAAAGGCTACTTCATAAAATAAAAGATTACCTGTAATCAATCCCTAGTCACAAAAACTGTGACACCTCCTGCTCACACTCACAGTAAAATAGTGAAAACAGTGAAAGTGAATGAAGGCCGCAGAATGAAATGCAACTGTGATACGCACCCTAACCAAAAATAGCACGCTTAATTTTGGTCAAGAGGCCATCGTTGGCATCAGACTTGGTGGAGAAGGGCCCTGACTCTTGAGTGGAAGCTTTTGTGTCTTGAGTCTGTGCTGCCTGTTCTTGATAGGCTTTCTTCCTTCCTGCAGGAAACAGGGAAGGGAGGTCTTATTCTTCATTATCTAAAATTTTCAGCAATGGCTATGCCAAGAAAATATTGTGAAGTATGTAATCCTCTCAGTCTCTACACTGTGCTTATATTTCTTAAGCCAAAAAAGAAATTGCATTTTCTTTTTCATATCAGGCAATATATATATCTTCACTTAATGCAACTTTTTAAGGTAATCTCTCCCTGCTAGTCTTTCTCACAAAGAAAAGAAAACAGAGTTGGTAATTTACATTGACCAGGCAGCACTTTCTCAGAATCCTATAACTTTCTCCTAGGAAATGCACACAATAAAATATGTGATAAAGTTTGATCATTTTTTTTTTTTTAACAGATGTATAAAGTATGGAAACTATATTACTACAAAATGTTCTTGGTTTTCACTACCATATATCAAAATTAATTACTAGACCAAACTGCTTACATTTGTTTACCCATTCTCAGAATTTTGGGGATTTTTTTTTTGCTATCATTACTGTAAATAATGGTAATGGTAATGTTAATAATAATAATAATAATAATAATAATAATAATAATAACAATATTAACAATAATAATGGAAATAATAATAACAACATTAGATATAATATTCTCTCCTAAAAATTCTAGGTGATGTCCGGCAGGCTTAGTAAATGACCCCTTGCTTACTAAGTGCTTCTGAAGCATCTATGTGCAAATAAAACTGATAAAAATGTACACCGGATAGGGCCTCAATCTAGAGCCTCTGGGTTAATTCTACATCAAAGGTAAGCCAAAGATATACATAAAACTTATATACATAAATTCAAGTTTACAACAGATTGACATCATACCCTTGGAGGACTTTATGACATACTATCAATCTAACAATTTACCTGTGTCTGATATAACAACTCACATTTAGACTTCATTTCCTGTCTTAAGGTCAGCACCAAATCATACATGTCATGTATCATATCAATGCAACTTTTACATAAGAAGAAGTAGGAGAGGAAGAAGAAAAAGAAAATAAAGAAAACTCAATGGAACTTGCATACCAAAAGAGCAAGCAGAGTGGAAGAGAGAACACCTGTTTCTCAGAGCACTCACAAGGACTTTTGTTCTACTATGAAGGCTTAGCACTATCTTACCGTCTTTGGTGTAGGTGATGCCATTGATGGTCCCTGGTGTGTCTGTTTCAAGCTCTGCCAAAGCTGTCAACAAGGCTTCTTGTTCTGCTGAGAGTTTTGTTGGTATCCTTATCTTGACGTGGACATAGTGGTCACCATAGCCATAGGTGTTGATACGCTTAATGCCTTTGCCATTCAAACATATTCTGGAGTGGGACTGTGTGCCCTTTGGAATCTGTCAACACGCATAAGCAAGATAGATATCAATTCTATACAACTTGCTGCTCATATTATTGGTTTAAAAACATTTTTTAAATGTGCTACACATCTTTTGAATCCCTCCTTCCCTCCTTCTCTTGTTCTCCCTCTTTCACACACACACTCACACACACACACACACTCACACACACACACACACACACACACACACACACACACACACACACACACACACACACACACACACACACACACACACACACACACACACACACACACACACACACACACACAAACACACACACACACACACACACTCACACACTCACACACTCACACTCTAACTCTCTCATACTCTCCCACACTCACATACTTACACACACTTACACACTTACACACTTACACACACTCACACACTTACACACACTCACACACTTACACACACACTCACACTTACACACTCACTCTCTACACAGCAATAAAAAATGTATCTTTCCTAACTCATAGCAGACATTACCTGTAGTGTGATATCTTCATAGATGCCCTGTACTCTGGTGGCTCCCCCTAGTGCTGCTTGAGCCAGGGACACGGTTACATCTGTGTGGACATCTGCACCATCTCGTCGGAAATAATCACTCTTGGAAACCTTCATGCGGATAAAAACTTCCTTCCTACCAACGGTCATCCTCAGTGTCTGTCCATCCTCAACACCTGTACATTATAGGATTATTAGGGATGCAAGTTAAAGGAATATGCAGTCTTCATGTGGAAGTGACAGGATTCATCGCCTATAAAGTACTATAAGGCTAGAAGTCTTTAGCTATTGATATGACATTCAAAAAGTAAAACCATTTCCTCCTATATTTAACAACAGAAAGAACAATCAAGAAGAGTAAGATAAATAACAGAAAGGTTTAATAACAAATTATCTTTCTAGTACAAAGCATTCACTCACCTGCAGGAACAGGAACGGTGACTGTCTTCCTTTGTACTGTTTGGCCTTTTCCTTCACATTCTGTACAGGGGAACTTTATGTGCATGCGAGTCCCATGGCAATATCGACAAGTCTGACGCATCACAAAGGGTCCTAAAATAAAAAAAATCAATTAGTATCAATGCTTGTTGCTCATTAAACATGCGGATGTATTATCACTTCACTGAAAGAAAGAAAGAGAAATGTCTATAAAGAGGTAGAGTGGGGGAGAGGGTGGGTGGGCTGGATGGAGAGAGAGAGAGGGAGGAAGAGTGAGAGGAAAGGAGAGAGAGGGGAAGGAATTGGGAGGGAGAAAGTGAAGGATGGCAAAACAAGAGGAAGGGAAAGGATGGAGGAGGGATAGGGTGGGAGGAGAGAGAGAGGGAGAGGATAGGGGAGACAGATAGAAAAGCAGATGGTGTGGGAGGGAGTGGGTACGAAAGAAAAAGAGAGTAGAGAAGGGAGTGAGGGAGAGGGTGAGGAAGGTAGAGAGACTGAAGGTGAGAGAGGGTGATGGGGATAAAGTGAGAGTGAGAGTGAGATTGTGAGAGAGAGAGAGCTCACAATCCAACCTACAGTTTACTCTCATTTTTACTTTCTTACCTGTACTCATTGTTTCCATGCCTGTGCCATTACAGTACTGACAGCGACTCGCCTTGGTACCAGGTTCACATCGGGACCCTGTGCACTTTGGACATATATCAACTGTGTTCAAGGTCATGTCTTTGTTGATTCCTCGAGCGGCTTGTGAAAAGGTTAAATTGATGGCTATCTGTAAAGAGAGAATTTATGTTGCTCTCTTAGTAAGGTGTGATATTAACAAAGGTTATGTTCTTCATGAATGCCAGATGTAGGCTGGATAGATATTTGAGAACCATGTAATACAATACAAACCTCCTGCGCTGCACCAAACCCAAAGGCTGATTCTGCAAAATCTTGGTCTCCCATGTCCATGCTTCCTCTTCCAAAATCACCAAAGATTCTTCTAAAGAGTTCTTCTGGATCAATTGTAGTCTGATACTGCCACCCTGACTGGAATGGGTTGCCCGCACCAGCGCCTCCAGCCCTACCCATCTCCTCCGCTGTGTGGCCCATGGTGTCATACTGCCGACGTTTCTCATCATCCCCTAAAACCTGAGAAGGGAAGGTCAAGCAATGTAACCAAGTTTGTAATATTACAAAAATACAACTAACACATAGTACTGGCTATAGAACAACACACACACACACACACACACACACACACACACACACACACACACACACACACACATACATACACATACACATACACATACACATACACATACACATACACATACACACACACACACACACACACACACACACACACACACACACACACACACACACACACACACACACACACACACACACACACACACACACACACACTCTCACTCTTTCTCTCTTTTTTTTCTCTCTCTCTCACATATGCTCATTCATTCACTCACCCAGTCACTCCTTTTTCATGATCAGTGTTGTCCCTACCTCATATGCCTCTGACACCTCTGTGAACTTTTTTTGAGATGAGGGATCGTTCTTATTCACATCTGGATGATATTTCTTAGCAAGTTGGTAATAGGCTTTCTTGACATCCTTTGAAGATGCATTACGTGGTACACCCAGGACATCATAGTAATCACGCTTTCTCAGGCTTGACGAAGTATGGAATGAAGCAGTTGCTGCTATTCTTAAAAGCTGACCTGCAATAAAAACATTATGTTTAGAAAAAAACTGCATTTTCATCACTGATGACTATCAGAATTTCAGTGGCTCCTAACAATTCTCTATCCAATACTTTTTTCCTTGTAGACCTCCCTGGCAGTTTATTGTTGAACATGCAAAGAAATGTAGAGGAGAGATGCATAAGTGTAAGTATAATTCTATATATTTGCAAATATGTAAACACACACACAAATTTCATTTCCTGGATACATGTTTATAAGGTTTCCATCTTTTAAGTGTTTGTTTTTCTAATCCTAAGATGGTTAAGCCTTTGAAGGAATTATAATTTTCTCCACAAACTATTTGTGAGGAAATATGCTGAATTTAAGTATTCTTTACCCTGAAAACATCATTACTCATATATCATGTTATCTACACACTTTAAAAAAGGAAAAACAAAAAACAAATATGTCTAACAAGAAAATCTAAAAAGATTCATATTTTATAATTCTACAAATAATAGGAAAGCATTATAAAGTGTGTATCATGCCAATGCATTTTTTTTTTTTTTTACTCAAATAACTGTATGATACTGTCCTATCCTCGACTGATACATTGAACTTTTCTTTGGAATTGTACCACAGATTACCTATTTTACACTATCTCAGATTATTGCTGTGTAAGTCTGAATGTGTCTGAGACCATAAATAAGTAAAACAAGTATATATTTTCTTATAATTTTTTTTATTTTTCTATTAATTCAACTCAATGCTGCCGGGTGGTTTCCTGATGCAAAAGGCCTCTCATAGTGGCTTGGCCCCGCTGCTGGGGGATCATGTCAACACCATAACATACGCGGCATGACTGTACTTGCCCCCTAAAAACATGACCAGTGCACCATGGCTCGTATGCACATGTCCTGGCATACCATTTAAATAATTTAGTGTCATTGATTTTGTATGCATGAAAATAAGGAAAGAACTAGCTAGAGTGATTGCATCTGCACCCCTTTCTCCCGCTATAGAAACCCCAACCCAAGATAGGGGTAAACCTGACTGAAGGGGGGGGGGGGGGGATCCCCAATTATCTTATACTGTAATATCTTGTTCCACTGCACCAGTCTCTTAAAACTGATATATTTTCACTGGCAAATATTAGGGACCTGATAAATTGAATGTACCAGAAAAGTACATGTACGTATGTAAACTTTCCAATACAAATACCCTTTTATTACAGCATACCTTGCTTAGGACTAAGCTTTTAAGTTATGGAGATAAGGTATGGTGGATTTTCTAAAGAAAAGCAGCAGCTAGTGCATCCCTTCCTTTTACTAATTTTCTCAATATATGTACTGAAATTTGTATAAATGCATTTTGCTAAATTGTACTAAGAATAGAAGTATTACCGGTAGTACTGATGGATTCCTTATAATATTTTGTGTTTATTTCTAGTGATTTTAGTCAGCACTAGGCAATAATAGTGACAATACAAGACCTGATATATCAAGAATTGGCTCGGACAGACTATGCAATGTCTATGTATTGCTGTCATTGCTATGGGACTGTGCACCCTAAACCCCCTTATGTGAGGGTTGCCTAACCCAACCACTTGGAATATAAACTCTCCACCACATTTGGTCAACATGACAAAATCTGGACGGGTGAAAGGTCATGTGAGTGACATCATGACCCAGCTGAAGAACACATGAAATTCCCTCACCCCAAGCTCATACTGTTTATCAATTAATTCCATCAACGATTTCTTCTGATAAATTTAGTTCGCAGACACTGATCAAAGTCCACTGATTCTAAATCTGCTAGTCTCAATATGTAGACATTCTAGAAAAATACCCATACCATATGAAATCTGAAAAAAAGTAGCTAAATGGAGCCCCTGCCGCTGCTTTCCTTGAGAAAATGTACCCTACCCCTGCCTCATGGCCTAATAGTTATTTTCCTGTCATAACTCTCCAGGAAGCCTCTTTTCAAATCATCTTTTCGTTCATATCAAAATTTCCTCAGTCCTCTTTCGTCCTTTACCCCGTTCCTGAGTCTGACTATGCAATAATAGAGGTATTTTAGCATGATATAGAGACTAATTTACTTGTATAATTCTGTCATAAGGAATATACCCTATAGTATTGTGACTACCCATGTGATCATTGAGACTATCAAAGGCGAAAGAGCATATCTCTATCCTACTGCAGGAAATGTGAAAAGAGCAAATTACAAAAGAATTACTTAGGTCTTGCCAATGGATATTCTCAAGAACTTACTCGAATACCTTCCAAAATATTCATATTCCTGAAATAAATTAAACCTAGTGGAAAAAAAGATACCTACTACATCAACTACGTGACTGCACAGTAGCTTACGCATAAAACGGCCACGGTCAGGATAAAACAAGTTAGCAGTCAAGGCAAAGTTACAAAACGTGAAAGCCGAGAGCAGACGACGCAACTCCTGGCGCCCGGATCTCACCTCCATTCCACAGCCCGGAGGACACCTTTATCCTCCCCATTTTGGGCGACGTCTTGCAGCATATCGAAAAGCTCGTCGGGCATGTCTTGAAGAATCTTAACTGGTGGGAAAGCGACGGTTTCTGAAAGGTTTTGAGGAGCGGCGCCGTGCGGAGGCCGATGCTGGCGGCCATCGTGTTGTCCTGCTCAGCTGAGAGGGGTTGTCTGTGCTACTCGGCTCTGCTTTACTCTCTGGAGGGACTTCATTAATTATTGGCATGTGGATAATGATGGAAAATGTCTAAGAATATGACATGTCTCTTGTAAATTGATTGCATAATTAATGTGCAGACGAATTCTAAAAGCGTAGGAATATATCCTGAAAGATTTTACTGTTCTTATTACTTTTGATAGTATTAATCATTAATGGTTAGTGGTATATTTATTTTTAAAACTGACTATTGTCCGTTTTTCCTGTTGGGTGTAAAGGGGAAATGTGCATTGTGCTTGAATATTCATCCACGATTGAATGTGACAATTTGTGAATGCTTTCTGGATTTATTATTTTCAGATTTATATAAGAGTTGGTAGGTTTGTCACATAAATACCTATAAATATATAGAGATATCTGATAAAAGTTCTATTTGGTCATTTAATATAACAAAGGGATAGTGAATGGTATCTTTGAGGTTTGCGAATGCTTTCTCGTTTTTTTTGTTCCCTTTATTTTTTGGGAGGTGGTGTTCTTGCTTGCATATATCAATTAAACTGATACGAAAATATTCTGAGTATAGGAAAAAAGGGAGAGAAATAAATAGGCTCAGAAAACACTCAACACAAATTTCAAACATAACATTTTTTTTTTTTAAATCTCACAAACTTTATTTTCTATAATGATATAAAAACAAAGAATCGTTTATTTTCTACATACGGCAACCTATGAAGTACGAAACCACGGCCCAAAACAACGAAAACGCAACCAAATGGTCCGGCAACAACTTTTTAAAAGGCACTCCCCCTAGGCTTCACTGGGCCCTGGGTGTCAACAAACCAGACGACGCCAGCCGAGACGCGAGACAAGAGAGAGGTAATTTCCGTTCATAGCGCGATTTCCGTGCGTCTTTTCGTGTCAGAGAGCACAGAGGATTCTTTTAAGGGCTCTGTAGGTTGAGAAAAGGGGTAAAACGGTGGGGTTAAAGGGTGGGTTTCGGGTGAAATAAGGGTTAAAGCAGT
>NC_061850.1:1450392-1455392 GCF_019202785.1 Penaeus chinensis | reverse complement strand
GATGATAGTGGTAATAGTAATAATAAAAGTAATAGTAATGATGATGATGATAATGATTATGATTATTATTATGATTGAGTATTTTTGTGATTATGAAGATAATGATGATTGTCATTTTCATCATCACTGTTATTGTTATCAATATCATTATCATTATTATTGCTATTATTGTTACTGTAACTCCTTATCTTCCTCATTTTCCAGATTTTCCTCATTTCTAATTTCATTTCCTTCCATGATTTCCTCTTCAGACCTTTATTTTTCATCCACTTTCTCCTCCCTTTCATCACTTTATCTGCCATCTGTTTACTTTTCCCAGATTTTCTTCTTCTTTTTATTAAGTAGTTTGATCAATTGACCAACATTTGCATTCCCTTCAACGCAGGCTGGCACCATGGCTTGGCGTTTTAAAGTGAGTAAGTACAAGAATGCGGCTCCAATTCTGCCAAAGAAGGAAGATTGGGTTAATGACATCAAGGTTGGGGCACCTCAGTCGTGTGGAAATCATGTCAAAGCATCGGCGGCATTTATTGCTTTCAATGTCGAAAACAGAGGTAAGGATGTGTCCAAGGTGCTTCATAGCTGTAGTTTGTTCCAAGGACTCAGGAAAGGATTTTTGGATGTGAATCAGGTTTAGAGTATTATGATAAAAAAGAGAGTCAAATTGTGGTTTTGGTTACAGTTCCCTATTTCTGGAGTTATATCTGATATTCGAATTGTGCAGTAGATTCCTTGGAAGAAACTAAGTTACTGTTTTCTTTTTAGTATGTTTTATCCAGCATTTTAATGTTTAGTGTTATTATTTCTAGCCTAGTTTTATCACAAGTTTGTGAATGGAATAATGCATAATATGAGTTATCATTGTTTTTTTTTTCATATTTGGAGCATGACACAAGGAATTTGATGGAATGATCTGTATCCTAAGTTTTTGACGTGTTCTAAAATGTGCAGGTGGAGGAAGCCTTGGGGTAGTTCCGCTAGATTACAAAGGCAGAATTGACTCGACAACTCCCCTAGTCCACGGACACTCTGACCTCATCACAGATTTTGATTTCTCGCCCTTCGATGATGGGATGCTGGCAACATGTTCAACTGATGCTAATGTGAGTCATGCTCTTATTGTGCTATTACAGGCTAGATGGTTAGAGGGTGACATAGTTCTGGATTTTGCTCTATTTAAGTTATTGCCTCATATTAATCTGTATGTCATGCTGGAGGTACACAAGTCATGTCATCAGGATTTTTTTTTTTTTTGTGTGTGTGTGTGTGTGTGTGTGTGTGTGTGTGTGTGTGTGTGTGTGTGTGTGTGTGTGTGTGTGTGTATGTGTACACATATATTTTATAATAACTATGTATCATCATCTTATTATAGGTTAAAATTTGGCACATCCCAGAAGGAGGACTCACAGAGAGTCTGGCCAATGCAGAATACGCCTTACCGCAGTTTGACAAGCGTGTGGAAAATGTCCTGTTTCACCCAACCACCGAGTTCATACTAACAGTGGCTTATTTTGACACTGTTAAGCTCTGGGACATCAAGCACGAGAAAGAGTTGTTCTGTAAGCTATTCACGTTGTTGTCAGATATCTTTTGAAGCTTAAAACCAGTTCACATTTCTCAGTTTCATTGATCACCAGGCAGGGCTTGCATTTAACTATGTTGATCCTGTGTAGAGTTTAGAATATTGTGAAGATTTCTCTACTCTTTCAAGTCTGGTGGTTGAGATGATTGAGAACTAAACTGGATGATAAGTGTGCTAAATAAAATGCTTTTGTTTTCAATTGTTTTCCAAAATTCAAACCCTAATTTGGAAACAGTTTGACGCTGTTTGTCTATCTTTTAGAATCTCTTAAAAATTAGCTCTTATAAATCTGTGAAAATGTCTTGATATGTGCCTTTTTTCTAATAGAAAAAGCTTGCAATATATTTTTTTCCTAAGAGTATTAGTATAATAACAACAAATAACCCAGTAGTACCATCATTGCTTCTGTGTGTTTCTTAAAGAGAAAAACATGAAAGATTATAGACCTTTGCACGCAGTCGGCTCTTTACTCATCCTGTGTAATGACTAACACCCAACCTCTTCTGACTCCCGCCTGCTTCCCTCCTGGACCCTAATCCTCTGCCTATCAGGCTTCAGTGGCCATGAGGATCAGGTACAGAGCACAAGCTGGAATGGTATTGGGTCTATGTTTGTCACTTCCTCCAAGGACCGCACCATTAGGATCATAGACCCTAGGGCTGACAAGGTGGCCTACGAGGTAAGTTCCATGCTCTTTAATTCTTTCTTTCAGCAATGCTTCTGCCTGCAGGACGCTGCTCTAGGAAAGCTGGTAAATTCTGAAATTCTGAATTAAATTTGGTCATTATTGGCTACTTGAAATATGGGGTAATGACTGATTTCAAAAGGTGTGATTCATACCATTAAGCAAAATAATCAGTTAGTGTTATAAATACTTTTTATATTAGTTGATAAATTTGTTTGGTTGCCTTTGATAACCTAATGTGAATTTCATAGGTATGTGTAGTGCCTATAAAATCTGAATTCCTAAACAAATAATACTTGGAAAAAATAAAAAGATAAATTCTGTCTCCTTAGGCTGAGAGTCACAAGAGCCCCAAAGACTCCCGAGTTGTCTGGCTTGGAAACACTGACCGCATCCTCTCCACGGGCTACGATGGATCACGTGTCAGAGAAGTCAGATTAAGGGACTTGAGAAATTTCTCAAAGCCCTATAAGGTCCAAGCGTTTGATTCTTCAACTGGGTAAGTCTAGCTAATGGAGACATCTTTGGTTTATTATTCTGTATTCTTACTCTTCCCCCATACTGCATACATTTAAATTTTCCAGTTTACTTATGCTAAACACTTTTTTTTTTTTTTTTTTACAGGATATTTATGCCTTTGTATGATGCTGATACAAACATGCTCTTCCTTGCTGGGAAGGCAGATGTGAGCATTATGTATTGGGAGGTTGCAGAAAAGGATCCCTTCCTCACTGAAGGTCTCAAGCATAATGGTAAGTCTGACTCTTTATATTTGTCTGGATTTAAGTAGATTTTTAAACACAGAATTCGTATAGAGATCTTTTGTATAGGTAGACTATACTTTCGTATCTCTTGTAGAATTTCATGAAGATATGTAGAATAAACACATTTCTATGATGAATCTCCATTAACCAGAAATTAATTTAATTCCGATATTCTCTTTAGGCTCAGTGCAGACAAAGGGAGCATGTCTAGTGCCAAAGAGAGGACTAGATGTCATGACAGGAGAAGTTAATCGTCTGCTTCAGCTCACCTCAAATGCCATTATTCCTATAACCTATCAGGTTCCAAGAAAGGTAAGGAGTTTCAGATCACAGGCTGTATACTGAGAATATTTCATTTATACACACTTTTTCATTGGTGTTGGAGTGAGTGACATTTTCTAAATATGATTCTCATATCAACTGCCTACAGACGTATCGAGAATTCCACGCCGACATCTTTCCTGAAACCCCAGGTTATGTACCATCTACCTCCATCACACAGTGGCTTGAGGGTACCAGTGTTCAAAGAAAGACCATTTCCTTGGACCCAGGCAAGAGACCTTCACCAAAGTACCAGGTGAGAGACAGAGATTTTTAAGAGGACCTTTCTCCTTGTCTTGTAGCATTTAGTAGATGTAAATTCATTTGTAAAGATATAGTGAGTTATATCTCATGGCACTTTCAGATCCATCGCGGGCCACTTAGCAAGCGTGAGGACCCCAAACCAGAGCCAGATACCCCTGTGCCTGCCCCCCGCTCACGAATCTCCAATGGCACTGAGAATAAGCCTGTGAGTGAAATACGTCCTACGCTGTCCAAACCAACAGTGGCAGTCAAAGTAAGTGGTGCTTAATTTCACTTGTAAAATGCCTTGATTAGGGACTTGGTGTACGTGTACTTTTGTTGTGGGATTTCAGTATTGGGTGTGTTGGTTTTTGCTTCTGTCACAGAAAGAAAGAAACAGGATTTTTATGCACCATTGTGTGTAGAAAGAGAAAATTAAAATTTGCTATTTATAACAGTTACACAAATATTGCTTTGCAAGATCAGTTGATTTTGTCAGCAGGTTAAGTATTATTTATGGATTAAAAGATTCCATTCTTATACTGATAATTTCCTCAAGTTTGTTTTTGAAATTGCATTGAAAAGACATTTTGTTCCAAGTTTAAAGAACCTTTTAAAAATCTTGAAGGAAAATTAAGTGTTACATTGATATAAGAATTAATCATTTAGCTTTGAGATTTCACTTTTTTACTCAATTATAGATGAATATATTTTATGACAATGTGGGGAAAGAGAATTACTTAGTTTTTCCAGTAAATTTTTTGAATGAGTTGAATATCGGTTATTCATAACAATATTATGCAAACTAAATATTATTTTCACTTGAATTAGGTATATGTAATCACTACCTTGCTTTAACACTTTTCACACAGTTTGAGCACATGTTCTCATTTCAGTAACTTTATTTCTTCATATATTCAATGAATTTCTTTACCTGAGCCATGTTAGGGGGGGGTGATGTACTGTGTAATGTTCAGCTTTTAACTTGGCTTGATTCCATTATTGTTACTTCTCTAATAGAAAGTGTGGATATTTTATAGTTCAAGGTGGTCAGATATGAAGTTGGATAATGTATCTTTTTAATCATTAGGAGAAAGACTATACATTAAAAAATTGTATTCTTAAGCATTTCTGGAATTAGGAGACTATCTTTTTACATAATTTCTAGTTTATATTATAATTGTCCAACTAAAGAAGGAAGGTAGGAAAAACAAACGAGAGGTGCCACCTAATTGTAATTTGGTTACTATTGTGGCATGAAAGTATGGTAATTAGCTACAGGGATAGAGAAAGTAAGAGGAAAGGAATGGGGATAGGAATGGGAAGTGTGGTATTATGTAGCTGCATTTCCTATTTCCCAGAGCTCAGTTTTGCATTATGGACATCTGTTGTGAGAACTTTTGGA
>NC_061850.1:1440392-1447892 GCF_019202785.1 Penaeus chinensis | reverse complement strand
ATAAATATTTGCATCACTTGAGAAAAATCAAAAGAATGAAACAAAATATATGACAGCTCTAAAAGGCATTCCACTCTTGCAGGAGATTCAGGAGGAGCCAGAAGAAGAGAATCCCTCCAAGTTGGCCTCGATCCGCAAGGCCTTTGAGACACGCTCCATATCTGTGGATGAGAAGATAGTCGAAAGGAGAAGAGAGGAAGTGCGGCAGGAACAGACCATTCAGGAAGAAGAGAAGGAAAATGTTGGGGTGTGTAGACCAGAGCTGATAAAGATTTATTTAAGTTTTAATATGATTGCTATTGATGAATGAATTTATATAAATATTAGTAACTCATGGTTTTCATCCATTAATTAATCTTAAATCTGTTTTCGGGTAGGAACCTGTTACGCTACGTGAAGGTAGCCGTGTTAGTGCAGCAGAGCGCAGACGAACCTTCGAACAGAGAATGACAAGTGTGGAGGAGAAGCCTGCATCGCCGACCCCAAGGAGACCAACAGTTACACGATCTTTCAGTGAGTTGTACTTAAGAGCATGTTTGGATTGTCAAATTACTTTTGAAAAACTCTGTCAGGAGTATATTTGGAGTGTCAGATTACCTTTGAATAAACTCAGTTGGCCAGTAAATTTGTTGGATTAATTCATATAAATGGATTCTTTCCCTTCATAATAAACCCCTATAATCCTATTCGCTGTGATTTGTGGCTTGCTCCCTAATGTGCGGCTGGTCCCAGTCCCCATGGTTAGGCAAGAACTGTCAAAAACTGGTAACGACTGGTTTTTCATCATCAGTGCAATTTGTTTTATGTAGTTTCATTTAACATATCAAGTAGTATCTGGCAGATTTCCTCCAGCCACACCCTTATTTCCCTTGTATGTCCTCTCCTCCCATAGCCAATCATATGGTCATATTGTCACTTTCGTCATGTCACTGGAATATAGTGAGGGTTAAGTACTTGTTATGTTACACTGTCATATTACTGTTAGTAAAACCCCCCATCTTTTCCTCTCTCATATTCCTCCTACACCAAACTGTAATACAGATATCTCCTAGAATATATAAAAACATCAGAATACACATCTTGTTGTTTTATATGAATATATGATTATTTTTGGCTTTATATGCTTTTATTAAAATGTCCTTATTGGTATCTGAGTCAAAAAAACATTACCTGTTGATTGAAAATAATCAGAATTAAAGCAAAAAATAAGTCATGTTTTTGGCAGGGGTTGGGACAGACAAGCTGGAGAGGTTGTGGATCTTGGGGGTTAACTGCTTATTTTCCACATGGAATGGTTTTGTAATTTATGTGTTTCCTGTACAGTTACTTCTAAAATTGCAACAAGTAAATAAATCCTGAATACTGCAGGAAGTAAGCACAGGGAAACAATTTTTTTTCTGTTAATCCAAGAACATCACTTCAAGCCAGTGAAATCTTTCTCCAGGACGTGTGTGCAAGTTCCGGCACTTGAAGGGTACTCCAGGCCACAAGAGCACCTGCATAGAAAACATCAGAGATCTGAACCGAACAACCCCCGGAGAGTGCGATGGCATGGCTGGTAAGACTTAAGTTGGTGATTGTTTCATGAGAGACAGGAAGAAACCTTCCCTTTCTAATGGAAATGTTTCTACTTTTTTAACATCATTATTATTATTATTATATTTTTTTTTTGATATATAGATTAGACATCTGACATTTATTAAATGTGCTTTCATAGATTTGCTAGACATGCTTTTGAAGTTCTGTATTTTCCATTTTTATGTGGACATTTCATTTTTTTTATTAAGAAGTATTTATAACTGTACATAAAGACAGTGAAAGTTTAAACCACAACTGAGACTTCTTGACATTCGTACAGCAAATAGTGAGTTTGTGGTGTTACCCCTAAGTGGTCCAGGGGGGAAGTTGTCTGTCATGAAACACAAGAAGGGTGGACGACAGCCTGATGGTGTCATTCCATCACTCATGAACACTGCCAATGTCATGGACTTTGCCTTTGATCCATTTAATGATCATACCCTGGCCGTTGGTGAGTATTTCCCTCTGATTCTGTATTGTTATTATTATTATATTTTTTTCCTTTTAATTATTATTATTTTATTTTTTTCCTTTTTATTATTATTATTTTATTTTTTTATTGTAAAGGTTATATGAGTATTTTTAGAGGTTGTTTTTGTTTGAGCCTCAAATTATGTCACTGTAATAAGTTTTAACTAATAAATTTGTTATGACGCTGAGGTTTTTGTAATAATGTCACAAAGGGCACTGTAGATCATAAAGGTGCCCCTTACATTGTCAAGAAAGATTCCAGATTCCACATTAATTGATTGATATGTATGACGATCCCTCACTTTGCTACCGTCTTATGCTTCAGCATGTGATGACGGCAAAATTAATCTCTGGCACATTCCTGAGGGTGGGTTGACACAGCCTACTAATGAACCCACTGAGACCTTCATGGATGTTGGATCAGCTGATAAGGTATTGCTATTATTCAGTGGATGCTTGATTATTTAGTATAATGGTTTTATAGTGCTTTCTAATGTGAAGAGTAATGGCTATGTTGAAAAATGTGATAAGGAAATTTAATAGGTTGTAGGCAGTTGGTAAATTTGGACTTTTAGAGTATTGCAGGCCATAGAGACAAGAGCTGACTTATTTTTTCTATTAATGGTAAAAGAATGTATGTATAACCTTTTATTATTTACAGATCACCATCCTCAAGTGGCATCCCTTAGCAGCAGGTGTTTTAGCAGTCGCCACAGGGGACCTCACTGTGAAGATCTGGGACCTACATAGTAGAACTGTGTCACTTACTCTTGCACCTCATCCTGACCAGGTGTGTTCATTTATCATTAAGTGTTAGTCTTTTAAGTAGTTCCTATGAACATAATGTCTGAGCTCATTAAGTGGTCTGATATGTTATACATGTCTGAACTGATAATCAGTAGATTATTATAGTCATTATTATCTTGAATGAAAGTAACTTTAACCTGTTGATGTTGATAACATTAGTGATGATAATGATAGTAGTAGAAATTAAACATGAGGGGTATGAGATTAACCAGTGAGTTTGACTATTTGTTGACTAAGTGTTTCTGAAGCCACCTGTGTGTAAACAACATTGATAAAACAGAACTACAGTGACCAATGCATGGTATATGGTACTTTTCATCTTGAGAATAACTGTGCTTATTATATGTTACAGTAGATTTTAGAAATGTTACAACCTTCATTTACCTTTGCTACAAAATTGCCTATAATGAAAATGTTCATTATACACAGATATTTTCCATGGCCTGGAGTCCATGTGGTAGATATCTGGCCACAATGTGCCGTGATAGCCATATCCGTGTGTACGACCCACGCAAGTCCACCGAGCCCATTCGTGAGGGTAATGGGCCAGTGGGAGTGCGGGGAGCAAGAGTCCTCTGGGCACTCGATGGCAAATTCATAGTCACTGTTGGATTTAGCAAGTAAGTTTGATTTATTGACCCCCCCCCCCCCATTGCAAGCATCTGAAAGGAAATCTCATAAATATAGTGTTTGTGTGATATTTGTAATAGTAGAAAAGGTATATGCTGATCACAAATCTGCAAAATTTATAATTCCTCTTCTACAGGCTATCAGAAAGGCAGATCAGTGTGTACAAGGCAAGTGAGTTGTCCAAGCCAGCCAACACAGTCACCACTGACATCAGCCCGGCAATGCTGATTCCCTTCTATGATTCTGATTCATCAACGCTCTTTGCTACAGGAAAAGTAAGATAGCGAATGTGCTAGGTTGTGTATTTTGTTTTTATATTTTATGATGGATTTCCCTTTATATTTTGTAATGGATTTGTCTTTGTATTTCGTTTTGTAATGCCTTCTTTTTCTTTTCTATTATTTATGTACTCTTTCCCCACTTCCTTTTGCTGGTTCTTTTCTTTCCATCTTTTCTACTCACATGCCTATTCTCTTTTCTCCTCCTCCTCCTCCTCCTCCTCCTCCTCCTCCTCCTCCTCCTCCTCCTCCATCCCTAACTCATAACTATTGTAGTATTTCATATAGGTAAAACTAGTGTTTATACCTGATATAACATTGAGCCTCCTCCTCCTCCTCCTCCTCCTCCTCCTCCTCCTCCTCCTCCTCCTCCTCCTCCTCCTCCTCCTCCTCCTCCTCCTCCTCCTCCTCCTCCTCCTCCCCCCCTCCTCCTCCCCCTCCTCCTCCCCCTCCTCCTCCCCCTCCCCCTCCTCCTCCTCCTCCTCCTCCTCCTCCTCCTCCTCCTCCTCCTCCTCCTCCTCCTCCTCCTCCTCCTCTCTTAATCTCTTACTCTCTTACTCTCTTACTCTCTTCCTCTCCTCCTATTCCTCCTCCATCCTTATCTCATAACTATTGCAGTATTTCAGATTGATAATAATGGTGTTTACACCGGACATGACATTGATCTGTGCTAGATTTAGATGTATTATCTAAACATTTAATTTTTCTCCTTCTTAGGGTGATAGCACCATCTTTGCCTACGAGATAGGGAGCGATTACCCACACCTGTTTCCATTGTCCAACCACAAGTGTGGAAGTGTGCATCAGGTATGTTGATATGCAGTTGTGTTCTTACATTTTAGCAATTATATTTTGTATGAAAACAGGTTCTTTTAAAGAGGCATTCAAATTTTATAATGTTTCACTTCACAGTATTATGATGAATCATAGAATCCTAATGAATCAAAGAATAATTCTGAGTTAATGATATAATGGTGATAATTGGTTTACTTCCACAGGGATTGGTCTTGTTGCCAAAGCAGATGTGCGATGTGCGGCAAGTGGAATTCTGCAAGGCATTGAGATTAACCTCTTCTATTCTTGAGCCCCTCTCCTTCACCGTGCCCAGAGTAAAGGTAGGTTCTGGTTCTTTTCTGATATATTGATTGTTTTTGTAATACCCTGAGATTTTAAAGTATTATTATTTTTTTGACTGAAAATTGATAGTGGCTGTTATATATATATATATATATATATATATATATATATATATATATATATATATATATATATATATGCATGTATGTATGTATGTATGTATGTATGTATGTTTTCACAGAGATTTCCCTTTAGTATTACCATTACAGTTCTTAACCCATTGGCGACAGGTATAGAAAACTAAAAAAAACTCTACGCTCTGGCGAACCACGGCAACGCGCCAACCTTGAGCGTGTGAATTTGGTACATCAAGCCGAATCATTGCCTCAGGGCACTTTGGCGCTCCGCCGCGGCGGACAGCCGCACGTCACATTTCGAGCGTATTGTTATGACGCCTATAGGCGTGACCTGTCGCCATTGGGTTAAGTAATTGATATAACTGTTGCTCTTGTTTACATCAGCCAATAACTCATTTGTTGCATAACTTCTTCCAGACGGAGCTGTTCCAGGACGACCTCTTCCCACCAACCTTCGTCAGTTGGGAGCCTGTGATGACAGCTGCCGAGTGGCTCGGAGGGACAAACCGCCCGCCACAGACACAATCCCTGCAGCCAGAAGATATGATTAGCTGTAAGTATTTGGTATTAGAGATTGATTCATTATTATCTCAACAGTTGTTTTATTTTTATTTTTGCATAGTTTGCTTTACATTATTTTCACTTCATGGCATGGTTCTGGACATTCCTATAAGACCAACATTCCTTTTTTCCTGCAGTGTCTGAGAGCCGTGAGCAGCAGTCCCCGGTGGCACCCCCAACTTACGGCGGATCCCAGACTCACATCCGGCACGAGACCCCACCTTTCCTTAAGGGCATGGTACCTAATGAAGTCCGACAGACTCAGCACAAGGTTTGATACAAAACAGAGGAGCCCACCCACTCTTCCCCTGGTTTCAGTTGATTTTATATTTATTTGTTTATTATTCTGTTCATTTGGTACTTTTTTTTTCTTAGGAGTAACAAGTTTTGATTAATTTTAAATTTGTTCTTAACTTATTAAAACATTTCGGGAAGGGATAGAGGAGCTTAATGGCAAGTTGCTCTTGAGGAAATTGGCCTTTCGTTTTTTGTTTTTTTTCCTGTTTATCGTATTTTGACTAAAAGTTTCTCAATAGTATAGATTTTTATTTTCATTTTGCCAGAAATATAGCCAAAAATTAACATTGCTCTCAAGCAGTGAAGTGAGAAATCAGTACATTGTTCAACTTATGTAGGGAAATTAAGAAGCTTATTATGTTGCAGAAGCCACCACCACTTTGGAATGTCAGTGGCATTTTTCTTTTTCTTTCTTTCACAGTTTCTTATTTGCATGTTCATTATTAAGGATAAGATATAATATAATGCATGTTGAACATACTGAACACATAATGTTGCTTGTGAAGTAGGGCATATTTCATCTGTTTGACAATTTTCTTTCTCTTCTTTTTTGTCTAGATGTTCTTTTGACTTCTAGACTTATATTTTTTTGTATTTGCAATACCTTATTTTATTTGAAATATATTTCACCTCTTGTGTTAAGCTAAAAGATATAATATGCTGGGAATTCCCCTTAAAATTATCATGCACTAGTTATTCTCACAGGAAAATCTTTAAATCTGTATGGCTCTTTTAAATCTTATTTGTGAAATTTACATATTGTATTTTTCATTATTACATGACAAGAGGTATTCTGGATGAAGTACAGAAGAGACACTGAAGAAGAGAAAGGAAATGTATTCAAGTATATATATAAACATATGCCCCTCACAGTGAGCAGCATTCCATGGAAATGTTTTGCATATATGTCTAAAATAGATAGCCTTAAAGTGTTAGTTTTAGGGCAGCATGATCAACAGGTGAATCTTGGTCTAAGATTGTCTATGATCCCCTGGGTCATATCAACATGTGCTTGCAGAATTTTTTGCCACTGCACCTCAGCACCTATGTTTCACTATTTGCTGCATTGTGTAAGTCTGAGTTTCATCTGTTTATCAAGCAGGCAAGCAGGGTTTTCTTCTACTGAATTAAGTACTAAAGTTTGTGTGACTTTGTCACCCTTATTTAGACTGAGCACTGTAATGGAAGTCAAGCTATAGTTTATCAATTTGTTGCTCGTTCATTAAGTTGTGTTGCTTTTGATATCGAAGACGAGTTGATTTCTTAATTAGAAAAATATTTTATGTTAGATTTTATTTGCAAATATATTTCAACATAGGTTTAAAGAGTTACCAGTTATTGTGAGATTACACAGAATCTAGATTTACTTATAGATAGCCCAACTATAAAGCACATTATTCACAGTTATTTTACACTTTCTTCTCTTTCGTGTAGAATTTTATGCATTTGCACACTGTAGATTTTGGTGAAATGACATCATCACGTTTGTACTGTCATGTACAAAATCTTGCTTCTTTTTTTCTTCTTTTTCACACATTTGTGACCAAGTGTTTTGATTGTGAAAGTCAAACACCTTTGATTCAAGAGTTCAGACCCATCACCAGTTTCAAAGAAATAGAAAGAGAAAAGAAAAAGTATAAAAGAATTTAAAAAGCACAAATGGT
>NC_061850.1:1420392-1422892 GCF_019202785.1 Penaeus chinensis | reverse complement strand
CATAACATTCTCTTCAAGCAGCTAACTCCCCCACTCCTCTTTCTCCCCCTCTCCATACATACCCTTAGGCTCGTCATTACGCAACTGACCGGTCGGGACCAGACAGTAGGCTGGGATGGAGATGCGGCGCCTAAGGTGTGACGTAAGCAAGGAAGGTCGCTGAGGAAGGAGTCAAGACGTCTCTACGCGCCAGTTGCGACTTGACCACGGAGGGGAGAGAGACCTCTACTCACACCTCGCTTCTCGCCGCCTTATACTCTCTCTGGTCCTTTTGGTTTTACTTCGGTCTTGTCGTCAAGCATCTTGGATTTTCGGATCTGAAGACGAAGAAGAAAACCCTTCCTCCTTATTTTTATAAAAGAGAAGTGACATCCCAAAAGAAGAAAGATGAAACAGGCTAACAGTAACAAGAAAGTAATAGTCGTTGGAGCTGGATTGGTAAGTTTAGAGCTGAGCCCAGCGAGTGTTCACTGGAGGGAGATCTGTGAACTGTCGTGTCCTTGCCCATTAAAAAATGCGATTTGTTCAGCATCATGTTAATTAGTCTTGTTGGTGTGAACGCCATGTGTTACTGACGTCTCTTGTAGGTTCTGTGTTGTTGCTTTTATCATCATCTCTGTATCATTACTGATATTGTTGTCATTATTTTGTAATTTGCTATTACTATCATTATTGTTGTTATAATGCTTACGGTGATAACAATAGTGTTGATAACAGTATTGATGGCAGTAACCACCGATGATAAAATAAAAATAATATTTGTAATGGTAATATTAACGGCAACACAAGTACTGGTAAAGATTCCTATAACAATATTAACAAATATCATTAGCATCAACTTTTACGACAAAAATACACACACCAGCGTGAGTGTGTATATATATATATATTTATATATATGTTTGTGTATGTGTATTTTGTGTATTTGTGTACATATACATATAAATATACATATACATATGCATATGCATGATCGTAAACCTCTCTTTTTGGCATTGCTCATCTCGACCCCCCCCCCCTGGGTCCGCCGCACCGCAGGCATCTCCAGACAACGATCGGATTGCAAAACGATCAGAAAATCAATAGCGTTGATTGTTAAGCCGCAATTCAGAAGACTTTCCTGGTTCGTCTCCAGACATTGTGAAAAAGGCCTTTCTCAGTTTTTTCTCTAGTTAGTATCATTATTGACTTTTTTTTTTTTTTTTTTACTTTAATGCTATTCTTTATTGTTTCAATATTATCATTTTTGTCATTATTATTGTTACTATCATTATTGTTATTATTATTATTATTATTATTATTATTATTATTATTATTATTATTATTATTATTATTATTATTTCTATTACTACTACTACTACTACTACTACTACTATCATTATTATCTTTATCCTCCTCCTCCTCATCATCATCATCGTCTTTATTATTGTATACTTACATTTATCATTCTGTCTGTGTGCTGTTGTCCTCACTATTTCCATCAGTGCCATCACTATTGTTTTGCCATCATTATTTGCTTTGATTGTTGCTAATATGATAATTAAAGTCGATATCATTGTTATTATGGTTATTATCTTTTATTTTTGTAATTGTTGATATTGCCATTACTCTCGTTATTACTGAATTATTTTATCATCAATACTAGCACCATCATTATATATATATATATATATATATATATATATATATATATATCTACACACACAAACACACACAAACACACACACACTCACACACACACACACACACACACACACACAGCACCACCACACACGCACACACGCACACACACACACACACACACACACA
This sequence comes from Penaeus chinensis, assembly GCF_019202785.1. Classification (NCBI taxonomy): domain Eukaryota; kingdom Metazoa; phylum Arthropoda; class Malacostraca; order Decapoda; family Penaeidae; genus Penaeus; species Penaeus chinensis. The sequence goes on along the minus strand of NC_061850.1, from coordinate 1,421,083 downwards.
CACGCACACACGCACACACACACACACACACACACACACACACACACGCACACACGCACACACGCACACACACACACACACACACACACACACACACACACACACACACACACACACACACACACACACACACACACACACACACACACGCACACATATCTATATTTTTTTTCTTTCTCGCATTTACTTACATTCATTCTTTCTAACATTTTTTTCCTATGCTGATATTTCCAAATTTACACGCAATTACTTAATTAGCGTATAAACTTGTGACATCTACGTTTATCATAAATATGTGCTTCAGGCTGTTTACTGATTTATGTGAATCAAATAAGTGTTTTTGGAAGACTCCGCTGGCGGAAAACATCAGGTTGTTTACTACTATAAAGGCTAAGGACTGGTTGGGTAGCCTCAGGCAGGCCGGGGCGAGGCCTCACCTGCGGGTTAGAATGCACCTGTCCTGTCTGCCCTGTTTTTCTCTCTGTCTCTGTCTGTCTGATAGATCAGTCTGTCTGTCTGATAGATCTGTCTGTCTGTCTAATTGACTGTCTGTCTGTCTAATTGACTGTCTGGCTATCTATCTATCTTTCTATCTGTCTGTCTGTCTGTCTGTCTGTCTGTTCACCTGCCTGTCTGTCTTCTCTTATTTAATATGATGCGATGTTACGGATCCAGATGTATACAATATATC
>NC_061850.1:1410392-1415392 GCF_019202785.1 Penaeus chinensis | reverse complement strand
GCCAATGGTTCCAAACTGATTTCAAACTCCACAATCTAGAGTAAAAAAAAAACAAAAAAAAAAACTCAGGAATTGTTTTTCGTCGACTCGATGCTTTCATCCATGAGTGCCTTTTTCCGGAAGAACCAGCAGCTAACAAGTCGGTCTCCAACCCCCAGTTCCAGATGCCTCCGAACTACCTGCACATTTGGCCGCGAGGACAGTACATGATGATCGCGCTGCCGAACCAGGACAAGTCGTGGACCGTCACGCTGTTCATGCCCTTCGAAATCTTCAATACTCTCGATACACCGGAACTCTTGTTAGATTTTTTCAAGGTGAGGGGATGGATGGAGTATTTTAGACTTCTGCTGATTTTTTAAAATTCATTTCTTTTAAAGATTACATGTCACGAGGAAGTTACTGATAAAGTGAAAAAGGAAAATGGTGTTTTGATTTCTGTTGAAGACCAGAGAGCTAAAGATTTCATGCATGGAAATAACAAACTGACAAATAAATAAATAAATGAATAAATAAAATAAAAGTAAAACTGCAATATCAAACCCTTTTGCTTCGTCTTAAATCAAAACGCTACCATTCCACCAAAGTGAACTCATTTCCAAAGCAGTCTGTGACGCCGTAACACCATTATCTCAACGGATATTAACAGAAACCCTCGTCCATTACAGACAAACTACCCAGACGCCATAACGCTCGTTGGGAAGGAAAAGCTCATCCACGATTTCTTCGCTAACAAGGCGCTGCCGATGATCTCCGTCAAGGTAATGCCGACGTTTTTATTTTCCTGACAGGATAATACATTTTTTTTAAAGTTGCTGTCCGATACTTTATCCACTAAGATGTGTTTAGATAAGTTATAATTATGATGATGAAGAAGATAATAATGATAGTGCTGTAATGATAATAATGATAACCACTATATGAATGACGATAACAATAATACTGATAGTAATAGTTATGACTGCAATTAGAAACAAAAAAACAGGCGACAAATTATGCTGACATCTTTACGTAAAAGATTTGAACTGGATATCCCATCCCTCCTGCAAGTGTAAATACGTGTGAAATACTACTACTACCTACTACTACTATTACTAACACTATAACTACTACTTATACAACTTTTCACTACGGTTGTCACTACTATTAGTATACTATCAACTAAAAATACACCAGAAGTAATGAAAGATTCCTCCCTTTTCCAGTGTTCGCCATACCACGTTGGCTCCACCTCCCTGCTCATGGGTGACGCGGCCCACGCCATGGTGCCTTTCTACGGCCAGGGCATGAACTGCGTAAGGCTTTGCGTCTCAGAGAGGATCCTGTGTGTCTGAAAGATATTTTTGCTATGTTGGTTGTAAAGTTGATGGATTGTTTCAAGTATGGTTGAGAGCGTTTAATTACACACACACACACACACACACACACACACACACACACACACACACACACACACACACACACACACACACACACACACACACACACACACACACACACACACACACACATATACACACACACACACATATACACACATATACACACACTTACACACACATATATACACACATATATACACACACATATATACACACATATATTCACACACACATATACACACACACACACACACACTCACACACACACTCACACACACACTCACACACACACACTCACACACACACACACACACACACACACACACACACACACACACACACACACACACACACACACACACACACACACACACACACACACACACACACACACACACACACACACACACACACACACACACACACACACACACACACATACATATATACACACACACTCATACCTAAGTATGTGTATTTTTTCCGATGTCTTAATGGAAAAGATCTGACTGATGTTTGTTCCTTTTCCAGGGCATGGAAGACTGCGTCGTGCTGGACGAGATGATGGACAGGTACGAGGACGACCTGACGAGAGTGTTGCCCGCCTACTCGGAGCACCGGAACCCCGACGCGGAGGCGATTGTGGACCTCGCCATGTACAACTACATCGAGGTTGGTGGAAGGCTGCGCGTGTATTTAATGCTCGTTGATAGTTTCCCCTGTGGTGTTATTGTATAAACTGGGGTACAGTATTAATAAGAGTTTAGTTTCCTTTTCATGTGATTTTTTTGTATTGACTGTGATACGATGCATTGTTCGCGAGTGTTTATTTTTTATAGACATCTCTGGCAAAGAAAGATTTACTAAATAAAAATAGAGTTCTTGAATTCCATTCATAAGTATTACGGCGGTGTGTTCTCTCCCCCGTCGATGAATACGAACTCCATTTCTTATGCACCTCCCCCACCCTCCCCCTCTCTCGCCCGCCAGATGCGAGACCTCGTTAACTCCAAGCTGTTCCTCTTGCGTAAGAAGTGGGACGACCTCCTGAGCCGCCTGCTGCCGAGGACGTGGGTGCCGCTCTACACGATGGTGACCTTCTCGAGGGAACGCTACCACCTCTGCATCGCCAAGAAGAGGTGGCAGGATGAGGTCGGTTTGGCTAATGAGTAGCCTGTTTTTTACTTTTTTTTTTTTGCAATTGTTTGCAGGAGTTTTGAGGTGGTGTGTATGAATCAGTGTCATGTACCTGGAATAAAGGATTGGTAGAATATCTTACAAGCACACATACAAGCACGGTCACACATAAATATCAATTCACTGTCACCCACATCAACCGCTGCCTCATAATCAACGAAAATCCGAAGCAACAAATGTGCAGCCGCTCCTTCACTAATCATCCAGATGTTCCAATGCCATGCTTCCTCTCGTCCGCAGATGATCGGGAAGCTGGTGAAGGTTTCCGCCGTCGCTGGAATCATCCTCGGGTTCTTTGCCGCCAAGACGCAGGCCGCCCATGCCTTCTCCCATTCGCTGGTCACGCATCTGAACAGCATCACCGCGAAAACACTCGACATTGCCATGCGCTGACCTTTTTTTGATGGATCACAAGAGAAAATTTTATCGGATTTTGAACTGGTGAATTTTTTTTTTTTAAATAATTGACGTGTGGTGTTCCTTTATGCAGTGGATTTTTTGTGCAGTAAAATCATTTTGAGAAAATATTAAAAAAAAATATTCTTTCTCGTAAGTAGCAAGTAAGATGTGGCTTTTTAAACAGGTAATTAACAGGGTTGATCTGTTTAGGCCTTGTTGAAGACTTTGCTGCATAAAAGGTTTTATGGCAAAAATTACTTGTATATTGTTATATTTCTTACCATGACATTATCGTGACAAAATATGACTTTTTTTACTGTTGATATTCTTGTATGGTTACTAAAGCATTTCCCAGTCATTGCTGCATCATTTTCAGCATTTTGCCATTTTCCACACTAAAAATTTGTTATTAATGTAGTAAAGTAGATGTATGACTATTTCTACTTGTAGCATTTATACTTTTGCATTAAACTGAGTAATGTACGTGTAACGATTTATTTATTTCCCAACGGCAAAAATGATGCCTAGTATATCTGCAAGTCATATTTGACTTCTCTTTATTTTCAACTCTCTCTCTCTCTGTATATATACACACACACACACACACACACACACACACACATATATATATATATATATATATATATATATATATATCTGTGTGTGTGTGTGTGTGCGTGTTTATGAATGTGTGTATTCATGTGTGTCTGTTGTTGTGTGTCTGTGTTCAAAGAACATATTGGTATGCGGCCTTTCATGTCCAACGGGAGTCAAACAGAAACGGTTTAAAACGTGTCTTCCGATATCTCAGCCAATCATATTTTTAACCCAAACCAATCATAAATATAGATATCGACTGTTAATGTTTTTTTTTTTTTTTTAAGTATATATCTAACTCAGAAACTACCGTATTGACATCCCTAACTAAGTTCAATTCAGCAGATTTTTTTTGTTTTTTTCTCTGCGTAGCGTATTGCACAAATAGGGGAGAAACAGTCAATGACAAATTAATATGTTATCATAAAACAAGCATCAGGACAACAGAATCTCCATCTTAACTCATATTTCTCAGTGACAAGTCCCACAAAGCAACGCAGAATGACATTTTCGTCAAAAATCCACTTTTTCGCCATATTTGGGGTGGGAGGATGCAGCGAAGGGGGAGGGGGGCGTCTAGCTGGAATACCCGGCTAGGCTGTTCTTCCCGGCGTGCCTACAGGAATTGGGTCTTCCTTGGCTCGAGATATAAGGATGCTGTTTTAATATCAGGCGAAATATCGGGGAAAAGGGGGGAAAATCAAGTTTAAAGTATAGGCTATTCTGAATAAATGACATAATGAATAAAAGAGATGTATTATTACTAAAATCGAATGTGACGTGATTTATGTTGACAAATATAAAAAAGTGATACATATATATATTTATATATATATGTGTGTGTGTGTGTGTGTGTGTGTGTGTGTTATATAGATAGATAGATAGATAGATATATGTCTATATTATATATACACATCTATACATACTGACATAAACACACACACACACACACACATACACACACACACACACACACACACACACACACACACACACACACACACACACACACACACATATATATATATATACATATATATATATATATATATATGTGTGTGTGTGTGTACTATCTCGTCCCCTTCCTCTCTTCTCTTATCTGCTTTCCTCTTATCAGTTTCTCTTTCCTGAATAAAATTAAATAAAAATGACGATAAATCACTGGAAAGAAAAAAAATGATACTTTCATTATTGGAAATAAAATCGATAATGGTGATGATAACAATAATGATAATTATAATGACAATGATAATGATAGTAATAATAATAATAATAATAATAATAATAATAATAATAATAATAATAATAATAATAATAATAATAATAATAATAATAATAATAATAATAATAATAATGATAATAATAATAATAGTAGTAATGATAATTGAAATAGTTATAATGATAATGATAATGATAATAATGATG
>NC_061850.1:1392892-1400392 GCF_019202785.1 Penaeus chinensis | reverse complement strand
TAATCCTGCACATGCTCAGAACGAGCTAGTTAATCCCACCAATCATGTATCGATACGTCATGACGTCATCAACAGTTGAGTTGCCATTAATATTTATAAGAAGCAATAACGAAACAAAGTCTGATATTTTCATGTCTTAACTTTAATCCGGAATTAACTTTTATGACGTGTACAGAACACGCTTTTAGTCTTAAGTCTCTTTTTTTTTTTTTTTTTTTTTTTAATTCTAGGTGTGTGCAATGCACGCACGCACACACCCGTGCATGCGTGCGTCTTTGAGTGCGTACGTGTGTGTATGTGTGCGTGTATGCGTGCGTGCGCGTGCATGTATGCGTGTGGGTGCGTGAGTGTATGTAAGTGCATTGTATAACCATATATTATATATATATTTGTTGATATTATCAAAGATATATTTCTTGTAAATTTAATTCTGCTTTTGTCTCCAGTGCTTGCTGAGATAATTACAAAGGACGTTGCAAAGTATGGTAATTATCATTATCACGTTTTTTTTCGTATACCAAGCAACACCGAATTTGGAAACTTTATATACGATATTTCCAAGATTTGCAGATTAACTAGGGAGATCAGCTGATGTCCTAAATCCTTTGAACAGGTTTTGGGCAGCAACGCTGGCTCTACCTCTTGACCTTGCTCCCCGTCGGCTTCATCATCCTAGCATATCTCTACCCCAAGGGTTACTTCAAGCCCTGCGTCCCCTATTGCTTGGGTCACCGCAGCAGCTCCCCTGAATGCGAGGGAACTCACAGCAACTCCGCCTACTCCTCCTTCGAGGGCCTCCAGAGCACCGACTTGCCTCGTCCTCAAGAGCCTGCCTTTCCTCACGGGAGTCTCCCTAGCGCTGACAGAGAGAGCAGGGAGAGCATCAATAGCGACTATTTCAGAATGAGCGACTTGGCCAGATCCCCCGAGGCTCCGGCTGCTGGCGACTGCGAGGGTGACGCTGACTATTCGCGCCTGCAGCACATCACGAGGGTCCCTGTCTTGGAAGGGCACTATGACAGCTGCTTGTAGAGGAGCCCCTGGGGGTGGAGTTCCTGCCGCTTTCTGAAGGGGGTGGGGAAGGTTGGAAGGGGGAGAGAGAGAAAGGGTGAGAGGGGGGACAAAGGAAGAAAAAAAGGGAGGCAGAGAGGGAGAGAGAAAGAGAAAGAAAGAGAGAGCGAGAGAGGGGGAAAAATATATATATATAGAGAGAGAGAAAGAGGGGGAGGGGGGAAAGAGAGCGTCAGAAGAGAGGGAGAGGGAGAGGGAGAGGGAGAGGAGAGGGAGAGGGAGAGGGAGAGGAAGAGGGAGAGGGAGAGGGAGAGGGAGAGGGAGAGGGAGAGGGAGAGAGAGGGAGGGAGGGGAGGAGGGGGGAAGGAGAGAAATAAAGAGAGGGGCAAGGAAAGAAATAAAGAGAGGGGGAAGGAGAGAAATAAAGAGAGGGGGAAGGAGAGAAAGAGAGAGGGGGGGCAAGGAGAGAAATAAAGAGAGGGGGAAGGAGAGAAAGAGTGGGGGGGAGAGAAAGTGGGAGGGGGGGAGGAGAGAAAGTGGGAGGGGGGGAGGAGAGAAAGTGGGAGGGGGGGAGGAGAGAGAGTGGGAGGGGGGGAGGAGAGAGAGAGAGAGAGAGAGAGAGAGAGAGAGAGAGAGAGAGAGAGAGAGAGAGAGAGAGAGAGAGAGAGAGAGAGAGAGAGAGAGAGAGAGAGAGAGAGGAGGGAGGGAGGGAGGGAGAGGAGGAGGGGGGAAGGAGAGAAAGAGAGAGGGGGGGCAAGGAGAGAAAGAGAGAGGGGGGGCAAGGAGAGAAATAAAGAGAGGGGGAAGGAGAGAAAGAGTGGGAGGGAGGAGAGAAAGTGGGAGGGGGGGAGGAGAGAAAGAGTGAGAGGGGAGGAGAGAGAGAGAGAGAGAGAGAGAGAGAGAGAGAGAGAGAGAGAGAGAGAGAGAGAGAGAGAGAGAGAGAGAGAGAGAGAGAGAGAGAGAGAGAGAGAAAATTATAAGAAATTACACTTTGTTTACTATCAATCTGTTATTCTTTCATGACTTAATGCGGTGTTCTCAACTGGGGGTCTGTGGGTTGTGATAATGAAGTGAATTATGATAATGATGTGAGTTGTGAATGCCATGTTGTGATGCCATTGCAAACGAGTTGTGATGCCATTGCATATGAGTTGTGATGCCAGTATTATACATTTAGTGACAATTATGTGATTATATTATACACACTGCCTTTTGTGTGATATGTTACATCATGTGAAATATAGAAGGTTATGTTTAGTGTATATTGCTGTGTAGCATATCACCTACATGAAGGAGTGAGATTCTCTGTACGATTTACAGAGTACAATCTTTTATTTTGTCACTGTAGTCACACGTCTGGCAGTAACGCTCTCAGACGGAGCCTGGCGTGTGGGGCAGTGGAACATGAAGAGTTCCATTTCATTTTTGTCAGAGCTGATCTCCAATGAACCTACTTTAGTTTTCATTGGTGTTTTATTCACCCTCAAGCATCATAGAGAAACACCAAGCAAACATAGAAGACGAACAGGGTCCCCAGGATGTATGTCAACCCACATGCACAAAAATGGATTTTCAGGTTTATTGCATAGCAAGTTGAAACAGAGGATCGACTTGGGTGGAAGTTATATGCTTGTGTATTGTCAAGTCCCACACCTAATGTTGAAGAGCTTGTCAGTGAAGAGAATCCAAAAGTCTGGTTGCAAGGAAAATTAATTAATTCAGTTTGAAAGAAAGGACAGTTTTAGTTGTATACTCTTCTATGATTCCAAAATTCTGCTTGACGTAAATTTAAAAGCAAATGGAGAGATAAGCATTCATGTAATTTTGAGGAATTTGTAAAGAAAATATTTCAGATCAAAATGCTAGCTTCTCAAAATTCTTTTTTGAAGAAAGACATTCCACACTAAAATGTTTGTTGTGTATGCTTACTTAATCCATACGCAAAAATGGAATGGTCCATAATATTCTTTTAATTGGGCTCGTGGTTCATGGCCTGAAACAATTTGAGAAATACTGATTTAATGAGTACTAAGATGTGAGATTCTAGTGTTCCAGTTAATTACCTATTACATTCAGGTTGAGATTAGTCTGTAAGATGAAATTAAATCAAGGTGGGGAGTCGAGGCTTTCTTTATTCTGAGATTAACTTGTTAATTCAGAAAGTAAATATCGCAGATCTTCAATAATGGCAATATTTACACCTTATTGCTGCTGTCTATATAAACACCACATGGTTGCAGTTAGTTAATAAAACACAATCTAATAATATCCATTTATTCAACAAAAATGGAACCACCAGTTGATAGTTTTTTCACATATTCAAGACAACCTATAGGGCTTCATTAAGAAAAAAAAGAAAAAAGAAAAGAAAAAAAAAAAACACTCCTATATCACTTGTGCAGGCTTTTACTTATATGATATAAGCCCTTCAATAAAAAAAAGAAATGTCCTTAATACTTTCCCTAATACAACTGATTTACTTGATCAAAGAACACGAGTACACCATGTCGCAACTTGCACTGGATGCTTGTCAACCACTATCTTTTGGAACTTGTTATCTTTATTCTATAATTATTTTTTAAATAGCTATAAAATACACTAAGTATAAATAAAGACCAACAAGTATTTAACACAACATTAAACTCTTACAACTTTTTTGTGGCCACTTAAAGTGACCACAAACGGACATTATGAAAAAATTATGAAGAGATATAAAGTTGATAGACATTACACATATAACAATAATGAATAAAAATAAGTCATCGTGAATTATCTGACCGGATCTCTTCCTCAAAGTTGAACAAATAAGGTCTCTTAGATTTGGACATGACAAATGTAACGAGGAAAAAAAAAAAAAAAAAAAAAGTGGGGGGGGGGGAGGTATCTAACAACATAGCTTCATTTCAACATCAAGTACAACATATACGTGTGACTGTATTTGTATCTTCTAAGCACTCATTTGAACTCCATTCACTACTTTGCATACAATAACCTTTATCAAAACTAAGAACACCATTAGGATACTGCATGGATACCCAAGACTCTCATGGCCTCAGGTCTTATAAGATTTGAGCACGGGTAAGGCACAAAAAGGAAGTTCTCTGTGACCTGTTCTAGAATCCTGACTAGCAAAGTACAGAACAGGTCGAATATGATTTTCTTGAGGAAAAAAATCTCCCTGTGACTTTACTATGATTGATACCAAAACTTATGGACTCTTTTGCTGGTCCAAGACATGTATTATAAACCAAAACTATTCTTCTTTTCTTTTTTGTGTGTGTGTGTGCTACTGGTTTCCTGAAATTGTAAAAAGAAAATAGCACCAGTTACAAGCAGAAATTAATAAGAATTGTGACAAAAAATAAGCACCATAAAAAACTGGAACAGAAAAAAAAAAAAAAAAAATATTACATACCAAATTTCACCAGATAATTTGAGAGCACTAACTATGATCCCAAAACCTCATTCTTGCTACAATATATAACTTTCACACATACTATCAACAAATTTCTACCCTACAATTTACTGCAGAAAGTCAGACACTGGAACCATCATTAACAACAATCGATACAAAAATATTGAAGATGGTTCAGTGCAATGTTACATGCGACTATCTTGAAAAAATACTAGCTGGAAAAAGAAAAAAAGGAACTTTGCCACTATCTATCTATTGTTTCCAGCTCCTCACTCAAATGTTTTCTCACATTGTCTTTAAGCTCAAAGGAAGACTGCTGACAAACAGACAAAGAAGGGCCACAGCATATTTAACAGATCACTTTCATGAAAGAAAAAAAGAAAAACAAAAAGCTGTTCCCTATCACCATCTAAAAAAACATGTGTTTCTATTTATTAATGGAAACAAAACAAAAACAAAAAACAAAAAAACAAAAATATAACTTACATACATTATATATATATAATATATACATATATATATTTAAATATATACATATATATATATATACATATGTATATATATGTATATATGTGTATATATGTATATATATATGTACATATGTGTATATACATATACATGTATATGTGTATATATATATACACATGTATATATAAATGTATATATACATATATCTGTATATATATACATATATATATATATATATATATATATATATATATATATATATATATATATATATATATTATACATGTATGTATGTATGTATGTATGTATGCATGTATGTATGTATGTATGTATGTGTGTATATATATATATATATATATATATATATATATATATATATATATATATATATAAAACAAAAACAAAAATACATACATACATTATATATATATATATATATATATATATATATATATATATATATATGTATACTTATGCATATATGTCATAGTAGTCCTAGTTATCCGACTTGGATATTGAGAAGAAGAAAATAAAAGGATGGAGTTACACAATGGTAGTATGTACCATTACTATCCTTCCATGAAATATTGGCTGTGAGATGGCACATCCTGAACCATTAGTGATACTGGGAGGAACTACATGTATTGGCTCTGAAAAATTGGGAAAAATAGAATAGTGAGTGGGAAGAGTTGACTCGACCTTCCTGGGCTCTCGGCCTACTCTTTGTTTCTGGTGCAAGGTAACCCTTTTTGACTGGCAGACATTTTTACAACTTTTGGACATTTATCTGGAACTGAATCCCTAACATAATTCACAAGACTCTCAGTACATGGTAAGAGAGAACTAAAAAGAAAAGAAAAACGAAAAGAAAGATGCAGTGGTAAAACACATCATAAGCATATCTACATCACTTGAACTGGATAAAAATTCTTTGCATATAATCTTTGTTCTCTGCTCCTGTTTGTTCCACTGTCTAAACTGTGACTAAGCTCATTTGCTTGAATAAGTACCTTGTTTAAGACTCTTAAAGAAGGAACCACTACTGGCCGCCAAAGGAACGCAAGTGTTCGATTCATTATTATATTGGGGACAAGGATAACCTTTCCTCTTCTGTAAGCTCTGGGTGCCACACATCCACTATGAGGATCAACCGCGGGGAATCCCCTTCATGCCAGACTTCGTGTTCCCAGCTGTCGTCAAACACAATGACTCTCCCTTCAGCCCAGCTTAGGTTGGTTTCACCCACGCGTAAGCGTAGCCCTTCAGGTATGAGCAGGCCCAGATGGGCTCGCAAGCGGCAGTTGGTAGGGCCAGTGTGAGCATGAACATGTGTGCCAGGATACATGACACTGAACTTCACCTGAAGCAGAAAAAAAAAGAATAATTAAATTAGTATATTCACATAAAATGAAAAAGAAAGATGTGACAGGTTACTAACTCTATAAGAAATACTTATAGGGCTTATTAATGCAATCCCCAAGTAACTGCAATACAGAAAGAAAGAGAAAAGAAAAAACAGTCATTAACAACTTAAATGGAATAATCTGAAAAAACACCTTTTAATTTAGATTTACCTGTCCACGCTTGCACCCAGAAGCTGGTTTAAAGCTCTCAACAAGAGCACACGTCTGAGGAGTCTTCACACAGTTTGCAGTTATCTTCCTTCCTCGAGAGAAAATCTCATATTGCTTCCAGTCACCTGTATCCTGGAGGTTCTCTGCCTCTGGGCGGAATCCATCTTGGGGCGGCAAAGCAAGCGCTTCCAGACCTTCCTTTCGAATTGCTAGCCAGTTCTGCTCCAGTTTTCTGAAAGGCAGACACAAATTTAATTTTAGTGTATACGTGGTTCCTGTAGAAATGTCTCAAGTGTAAAAGGGCTTGAAAGACAAAGAAGAATCTCTGATGTTATAAATATCTTATGAAATAAAACTATATAAAAAAAAAAACACCCTCTGAAGAGCTGAAGGGGAAAAGCACTTTAATAATAGAATAAAGCAGGAAAAGTCACAAACACCTCTGTGCATATCCTACTTACTTGAAGAACTCCTGATATGTAGTCTCCTCCTGTGTCCAATGGGGCTGTGAACGCAGCTTGTCAACATTGTATAATGAACGCTGGTATCGGCTGAGGAACAAGCCCTTTTCAACAGCAGTGTCGTACAACTGAGGGAAAAAGGGAGTAGAGATGAATCATGGGAAGAGGGCAGCTGATATAATCTAAGCAATGCCATGTGCTGAAAGGGAGGAAAAAGAAATGGGAGATTTAAGAAAAGAGGGGGAGAAAGGGGGAAGAGGGGAAGAGGGGGAGAGGGGGGGGGAGGAGAGAGAGAGAGAGAGAGAGAGAGAGAGAGAGAGAGAGAGAGAGAGAGAGAGAGAGAGAGAGAGAGAGAGAGAGAGAGAGAGAGAGAGAGAGAGAGAGAGAGAGTGGGGGGAGAGAAAGAGAGAAAAATGATGGGGGAAAAAAAAAAAAAACTCCACCAAATACAACATCCCCATGCACGGATACTAATGAGACCATTATACCTTTTATCAACTATTTACAAATACCAAGAGAAAAAGGTTGGGAATAAATGAGAGTGAGGCAAAATAGAATAAATGAAAGGGGG
>NC_061850.1:1377892-1385392 GCF_019202785.1 Penaeus chinensis | reverse complement strand
AAGGGGGGAGGAGGAGGAGGAGGAGGTAAGGGGGGAGGAGGAGGAGGAGGAGGAGGTAAGGGAGGAGGAGGAGGAGGAGGAGGTAAGGGGGGAAGAGGATGAAAAGGAGGGAGTAAGAGAAGAGATGTAGAAAGGGGGGGAAGAAGAAATAGGAAGGGGAGCGGGAGGGGAAGGGGGAGGAAGATGAAGTAATGGAGGAGAATAAAGAACAGAGTGGAAAACAGAGAGAAGGGAGTTGGGAGAAAGGGAGAGGGATAAGACATGTGAGAAAAAAGAATAAAAATTGAGGTAATGAAAGGGTTAAAACTGCTCACCTATGGCACTACTGTTCTGTATTTACAAAGGCTTCCTTTACATTAATTGTCAAAGGTTTTAGTCATACGCATAGCCTACAAATAATTATCATCCATATTAGTATCATTGTCCTTATTCTTTTTATAAATGTGCTATTTTCATTTTCTTTTAGTAACACCTCACTTATACTGTTTGCATTACAAACAAAATATATGGTGAATGAAACAAGTACACAAAAAGCAACAGAAACAGAATTCATACATACAAATACAAAGCCAAAGCAAAATAATGTTTCCCATTTTACTTCAATTCTTTAATTTTTTTCTCTTCTTTTGCCTTTTACTTGAAGAGAAAAACTTACATCATAAATTAAATTTCTTAAATGTTCAATAATCCCTCCTTCAATTAAAACGAACATTCTTAAAAATAAATGCAATTTCACATGAACATAATCCCTAATTTACATAAGAACATCTAGAAATAGACCAATGTCACATGGAGGACATATACACAACAGATGGAACATAAAAAGGCAAAGCATGGCATCTGATATCCAGTGCTGAATGCTACCATGGTTTAGTTTTCATAAGTATCAGGCAGGATCAAAAAGGAATTTTATAGCTGAAGAACAGAAACAGATTTACATACTAACTAAACTGCAAGAACTTGGCTCACCTGAGGTAACTCCTTTTCTGCTGCATCTAGCTCTTCGCGAATATCATTATCAACATCACTGGTAATGTCAGCTTTCTCATAAGGAGGTATCGCCTCTTTCTCTTCTTGCTGCTCTGCTTCAGGTTCCTGGAGGGGTTCAATGTGAATGGGGTCAGGGATTACTTCCTCTACAGGAACTGGGTCCCCCCCTTCTCCTCCAGAAGGAGAGGAAATACCAGCACCCTCTTCTTCAGGAGAAGAGACTGCAGGAATGCCACTGTCCTCTCCCTTTTCTGTTAGGGGATCCTCACCCTCAGGAATGATCTGGGATTCAATATCAGCAAGAACTTCTTCAGACACACCCTCTGATTCCTTTGCAGGGAATAAGGGCTCTCGCTCCTTCACCACATAAGATGCCTTCTCTTGCAGTGTTTCCTCAGCTGGTGCAGGTACTGCGGGTTCAGATCCAGCTGGCGTCCCCTCCTCTTCCACAACTGGCTCAGCTTCCTGTACAACATCATACTCTAAAGACTGACTAGCTTCTACTTCAACCTCACTACTAATGGCTACTGGAACAGACTCTGTTTCTACAAGCACAGGCTCTGGCTCATCCATTCCTTGTGGCTGAGTCTCAGCCTCTGCGACAGAGGGAGGCTGAGCCACAGGGTCTTCGACAGTCAGAGGCTGTTCTGATTCAGCAGCTACTGAGGGTGCATCAGAAAGAGGTTCCCTCTCAGTAACTACAAGCTCAGGCTCAGTCCCTAACCCAGTTTCTGATGCCTCTTCCGGTTCGGGACTCTGGGAGGACTTGACAGGCTGGGTAAGAAGAGGGCAAACACGTTAATATCAAGTCTCCTATAAATACAACTACTACCACTGCTTTATTGAAAACATCAAAAAAAGCTTTGTGCAAAGATTAATAACTTTAAAGAAGTCATCTTTTAAAATATTCATGCAAATATTTGAATAAAAAAGTTTATCTTGTAAATATGCTACAAAGAGTTCGGCACAAAATCTCATTAAAAAGCAGAAACACTAATAGACAAAACAAAGAAAGCAAATTTGGTGAAAAAATCGTAAGGATTTTAAATGATATCACATAAAAACATAGGAAATTAAATACATTATGAGAAAAATCATCTTCCATTGTTACATTAATCTTACTCATGCACCATCACCAGTGACTAATCCTATATGATAGAATCACAGAAAATGAAATACTTTTCATAGTTAAAGCTTGCTCATGCTATATTAAACAAATATTAAAAGCTTTCCGTTTATGTGCATTTACATGTACAATATTATTTCATACATAGGTATTTCATGTAATAAATGCAATATAAAGGGTAACATGCAACTGCAGGGGGTTTGTGACTGTAGTCACCACATAAATTAATGAGTAACTAAAAAAATTGTGAGAGTTTGTTTGCCAATTATCTTTGTGAACTTTCAAGATAAATCAACTCATTAAATGTATTGACCTTTTGAAGTTTTAATAGTGGAAATATTTAAAAGAAAATTCGACAACTGGTTAAACTCAGTACCAGACAAACCGCCAACAAGTGGTAGTGAAAGAATAAGGGCTGAACTAAGTTCTATACCTCATCAAGTTCAGTTCTCAGTAGCTGCAAAAAGCTGGGTGGTCCCCCAGGATGGCCTTAGCATTAGCCACTAATACACTAATACAGCTCATAATTGAACTGACACCACAAGTTACCAAATAAGGAAGTAACCTTATCCCTCAATCAGATAATTTCTATTACAGCAGAGTAATGTCTCACATTTAATTATAATCATCACCTTACAGACCTGGTACAGTGACCACCAAACTGTCAATTTCAACCTCACCTTCCTGTGATAATCAGAGTCAAAAGGGAGAGTAATCATGCTAAAAGATAAAGGCTGAGTGTTAATACATTAGAAAAACAATCACTGGAAACTAATCCTATGAGGAAAATATAATAAGAATATTAGTAAGCATTCAATTCTAAAATGGTGAGTTCAAATCATAAACAAGAATAGTTTGCATGATAGCTACATGCAAGCAATATGCATGATACACATGCAAGCACACAAGGATCAATACATATATCAATATGCACTTCTATATGTCAAATTTAAAAAGATTATCAATTTCACCTTAAAGCAAGACTTTTCAAGACATTAAAAAACCTATGGCTCTGCAAGCCTTGTTCACTCTAAAAGATTATAAAAAAAAAAAGAAAAACTAAACCCAGCAATCTTATAACTACAAAGCCGTAAACCTAAAAATGGAAATAATTCAAAGCAAGTATATCTAAAATATGTTTTTTTCTGTATTTATACAAATATTGTAATTTCCATCACAAATCACATCATATTATATGAGGTTCCTGGTTGACAGATCTAAATAGCAACCCATTCTGAATATAAATGACAACCCAAGAAACTTTGAATTGCCTGCTTATCTTACTTTGGCCTGCTGGCAATTGCTGTACCTTAGTTTCAGCTATAATCAGTTTCCCCAATTAATGGATACTTGCAGACACCATATGTTCTTTATAGGAACAATAACAAATCAAAGAACACATAAAAAGGAAGGAGAAGAGAGAGAAAAAAAGCAGCAGGGAAGCAGGACCGCCTGAGCCAGAGGATTTTCTTATGGTCATGTATTTTCTAAGGTACTTCCTATATCCTTATCACATTATCTGATACTAAAGTACTGCTATTAAAGTGCTCTTGAAATAAATATCATAAGTAAATAACAAATGATCCTCGAAAAAAAGAAAGAAACCAAAGAGCTTAGTTTCACCACAAGAAAGAAAAAGTTAATAATAATATAAACAGACATTTGAAATATTTCTAGTTATCTTAGAAAATACAATAAAGGTTAAATAAAATTATGTGAATAAATACCAATGAAATGTTATCAAATTACTTTGCACTTCACACTAGCATGCATCTCATAGCTAGCACCAAAGTACCCAATGCCAGAGAGATTTCAACACCTAAAATCCTTTACAAATTGCTCTATTCTTTTGCAATTGCTCATCACTTCCCTTTCCTTCTCTTAACTACATCTCTCAACATCAACTGCCTAAACGGTTCATCAATAAAACTGAACTTACCTCCGGCTCCCCCTCTTCTATCCTCCTTTTGACATCTTCCAGAATGACTTGGATGTGGTCTAGGGTCTCGTACAGTCCCACAGTGTGGCCGGACTCCATGGCCCGCAGAACCCCTGCAATGTGAGGTGTCAGCTGGTTCACCATCTCATTCTCTGGGTCCATACTTGTAATCTCCTCAGCCAGGGTTTCTACACGAATGTAAGCACTGGTCAAGGATTCCATATTGGCATCTCTTTCCTCTTTTTGCTCCACCTCATCATCATCATCTTCATCATCCTTTCCTTCTTCAGTTTCTCCTTCTTCTTCATCATCATCATCATCATCATCTGCATCTGCTTCCTCATCACCATCCTCTTCCTCTGCATCATCATCCTCATCATCATCATCATCTTCTGCAGCAGCAAGAGTTTCCTCAGTTTCCACCACTTCTACGGGTGCATCCAATTCTTGCACTTCTTCGGCAACAACAGGTTCCTCAACAACTTCTTGGGGTTCTTCTTCTTTGACTTCCTCTACTGCTTCTACTACTACTTCTGCAGGTACAGCATCTTCCTCAGGAACTACAGCTTCTTGAACTTCTACAGTTGCAGCTTCCTCTTGTACCTCTTCCACTGGGGAATATTCTTCCTCAACTTCAACTGGCACAGCTTCTTCCAAAACTTCTGCAGGTTCTTCCTCAGCTACTTCTGCAGGTGCAGGTTCCTCCTCTGCTACTTCTGCAGGTGCAGGTTCTTCCTCAGCTACTTCTGCAGGTGCAGGTTCCTCCTCAGCTACTTCTGCAGGTGCAGGTTCCTCCTCTGCTACTTCTGCAGGTGCAGGTTCTTCCTCAGCTACTTCTGCAGGTGCAGGTTCCTCCTCAGCTACTTCTGCAGGTGCAGGTTCTTCCTCAGCTACTTCTACAGGTGCAGGTTCTTCCTCAGCTACTTCTGCTGGTGCAGACTCTTCCTCAACTACTTCTGCAGATGCAGATTCTTCCTCAGCTACTTCTACAGGTGCAGGTTCTTCTTCAACTACTTCTACTGGTGCAGACTCTTCCTCAACTACTTCTGCAGATTCAGGTTCTTCCTGAACTTCTTCTATCACTTCTTCAGCTTCCTCCTGAACAGGAGCAGCCTCTTCAACCTCCTCTGCAGGTGTATCATCTACCACAGGTTCTTCCACTTCCTCTATGGGCACCTCTATCACCTCCTCAATAACTTCCACAACTTCAACAGGAACTTCTTCAACAATCTCTACAACCTCAATCTCCTCCGCTGGCACACTCTCTTGCGCTTCAAAAAAGCTGTCATCCTCTGCAGCAGGTTCCTCTGGAACTACTTCCTCTACAGGAGAAGGCTCCACTGGCTGCTCCTCCTCAGCATGCTCGACAACCTCTTCTACAACTTTAATGTATTCCTCGAGAGGTGGCGTTGCTTCTATTGGCTCATATTCTTCAACTGGGTCATCCTGTAGGACAGGTGGCACTTCAGGGGCAGGGACCTCATCTATCTGTCATACCCAAGCAATGAAAG
This sequence comes from Penaeus chinensis, assembly GCF_019202785.1. Taxonomy (NCBI): domain Eukaryota; kingdom Metazoa; phylum Arthropoda; class Malacostraca; order Decapoda; family Penaeidae; genus Penaeus; species Penaeus chinensis. The sequence continues at coordinate 1,379,826 of NC_061850.1, read as the reverse complement.
TGATAACAATGAATATAATCAATAAAGAAACTAAAATCTACAATTTTAAATCTCCTTATATAATCAACAAGTGCATGCTCTGAATTCCTGAAAGAGATATTAGCAGTTTTTTCACATTAGAAAAAAGGAGCAAAAGCTTATATAACTATTTAATGAGTAAGGTCTACTTGTAGTCAGTAGTACTACCCATTCTCTTATCCTTTTTACAGGGAATGGATAGTGTAACTGATGCTTTCATGATTGCTTAGCTTAATGTAATAAAATATTATGAAATGCTTCCCTTTTATTCTTGCTTTTGTGTCCCTTGACTCTCACCCACAATAAGACATAAAAAAGTTTATGCAAAGATTCAAAACAACTGAACACTATTAGAAGAGAAAGATAGAGATATATGCTACGTGAACATTATCTTCACAATAATATATTAATCTACATGCGTACTTCTGTAAAAACTACAGAGTTCATTCTTGCTTCTAGGAGTTACACAACAATGAATAAACAACACACAGACAAAGGACAAACAAGAATATTCATCAATTCATCCATCTAACCCCCCCCCCCCCTTCTGATCAACCCACACCCAACACCACATCCACACATTTAAGACGTTCAAGGCCCAAAAGTTCATCCTTACCGAGGCACTTTCTTCAGGTATTAAAGGTTCATCTTCTTTTATGAACTCTGCCGCTTTGGGCACTGCGGACGGTACTTCCTTGATGGCAGCTGTGGGATGGAAGGCTTTGATTAGTGTCCCTAAACTGCATTGATGTGAGAATATTCAGAATTCCCTTTTTTATGCATGTGTCTAGAAATGCTGATTAGTAAACTGTATTAAAGATGACAATAATAATATTTCAAAAATAATAATAAATATAATAATAAGTTCACTATCACTAGAAAATTTTGGTATCAATTTTTGTCTCTTACCTAATTACTTGTGAGTGACAGAAGTCAATTAATTTCTGGGTAAAGTTAGATAGATTATATCATAACAGCAACTGTTTTCGAAAACAACTAAAATCAATGTTACCATCAATGTCTGTTATTTTCAATGCACACTAAAAAAAAGTTAAATCACACTGTTAGTCTAAACTTCACATCCAAATCCTACATCATAATGAAAACCAAAGTGAAAGATCACAAACATGTAAGTAATAAGTAGAAGGTGAGTAAACTAATGCAAGGCAAGAAGTGACTTTAAGGTAAGGAAAATCTCTACAACTGCCATTAAAAAATGGGTTTGCTTGTCTATACATCACAAGTAGAAAATCACTTGTAAAGACCAGAGGAAACCTGGGACACTCACAACTCATGTGGCTGACTGACCTGTTCCTCCACATTTAACAAACCACAGGCTGCTGCTGCTCCTCCTTTGCCACCTCCACCCTCCACCTCTTCCTCCTCCTCTTTCTCTGTGCAATCCTCTTCCCCTTCTCCACCATATTATTTCTCCTTTCTCTTTCCCCCCCTTCTCCTCCTCCTACTCCTCCACCTACAATCTTATCCCCCATTCCTTCTCTCTCCTTATTTTTCTTCCTCCTTCAGAATTTCCTCCTCCTCCTCCTGTTCTTCCTTCTCCTCCTACCACAAGCAAAACACAGCATGCCCTACCCTGCTTGCCTCGCAGCTCAACCAGAATGAGGCCCACTACCAGCGACAGGGACACCAGCAGGATCAGGAAGAAGATCTTCGCCACGATGCCACTGCCTTCTCCATCGCCATTGCTGCTCCCACTGCTGTTTGACTTGTTGCTTAACGTGATCTTGCCCTTTGAGTCTGCTACATAGTCGTCTGCCTCATCTGCAAAGAAAAGGAATATGTGATTTCTAAGTCTCTGAGAAAGCTTCATTGAAAAGGCCTGAAATGATCTGTTATAAAGCATAATATTAATTGTCCTTTGTGGCCTTAAACACAACAACAGGAAACACAAATGG
>NC_061850.1:1370392-1372892 GCF_019202785.1 Penaeus chinensis | reverse complement strand
GGCCGGCTGCCCGAACGGTAGCCCTGCGCCTCGCCGCCTCTCGGACACGCCGCGCAAACTCACCTTTCTTTTCTCCATTTTCAAGATTTTTTCCTGGTCATGTCTGCGAGAGAACGGATGAGTGAATGGTGAGTTAATGAGTGAGTGCCAGAGCGAGTGAATGAGTGAGTGCCTGAGCGAGTGAATGAGTGAGTGCCTGAGCGAGTGGATGAGTGAGTGCCAGAGCGAGTGAATGAGTGAGTGCCTGAGCGAGTGAGTAAACAAGCGAGTGGGTGGCTGAATTAAAGCGAGCGTAAATGACTTCGCAAGTAATCGAATGAGTGAGTAAAGGACTCCCCTCCAGTGAATGAGCGAGCAAACGAGTCTCCTTGAGTGAAGAATGAGGCGACGGAGCCCATTCTCACCATGAACATTATGATAAACCTATATGTATGTGAACCAAACAGAAGAAAAAAAAACGCAAGGAAAAGAAAAAAACAAAAAATAAAGCTTAACAATTAAGAAAACAAGAAAGAAAACAAGGAAAAGAAAAAAAAAGACAGTAAAACACATACAAAAAAAAACAACAACAGGAAAATGAGAACCAAAAGAAGATAAAAGCGAGACACCCCGAATAAAGACAATAGGGAAGCAAGCATGAAAGAATATACTTAATCACCCGCCCAAAAACGACAACCACCCGCTTTCCAATTCAACCCATCAACCAAGGCAACAAGGGGAAAGGGAGGAGGGGGGAGGGAGGGGAGTGAGAGGGGGAAGGGGGGGAAGACAACCCCAAGGTACCGGTATGACGACCCGGTTCGGCGCCAAAGACGGCTGAAACGTGTCAGAGGGGGGGGGGGGGGCGGAGAGGGGAAGAAGAAGGAAAAGGGGAAGGGGGGAAGATGGGGGAAGATGGGAAGGGTAGAGAGGGGGAGAGAAGGGGTGGGAAAGGGATGAAAAGAGAAGAGAAGGGAAAGGAAGGTCAAGGGAAGGAAAGGGGAAGGGATGGTGAAGAAGAGCGAAACGGATGAGAAGACATAAGAAAGGAAGGAAAAAGAGAAGGAGAAAGGAAAGGGGAATATGAAGGGAAAGGAAGAAAGAAGAGAGAAAAAAGAGGGGGGCAGAAGGGTGGCAAGAGGAGGGGGGGAGGGGTCAACATAGCAGATCGCCTACATGGCCTTTATTGTGCACCTCATACAACATAACGATCAAATAGATAACAATAAATCAATTCCACTATCGAGAAGAGCATACACACAAACACGACTAAGGCAATGAAAATACCGACAAAAAAAAAAAGATAATAACATGTAGAAGAATACATGTGAATGCAAGTAAATAATATAATTACAAAAAAACAACAACCTCTGTTAAACACTCTCGCCCCTTCCCCGAGGCGTTGCCATGGCAACGGCTTCCCCCTTCCCATAAGTAACACAAAGTCATGGAGCCCGAATTGCAACAGCGAGAAAGCGGGGACAGAAAGAGAAAGAGTGAGAGAGAGAAGGAGAGAAGGAGAAAAGGAGAAAAGGAGAGAGAGAGAGAGAGAGAGAGGGAGAGGGAGAGGGAGAGGGAGAGGGAGGGGGAGAGGAGGGAGTGGGAGGGGGAGAGGGAGGGAGGGAGAGAGGGAGAGAGAGAGGGAGAGGGAGGGAGAGAGGGAGAGGGAGGGAGAGAGGGAGGGGGAGGGGGAGGGGGAGGGGGAGAGAGAGAGAGAGAGAGAGAGAGAGAGAGAGAGAGAGAGAGAGAGAGAGAGAGAGAGAGAGAGAGAGAGAGAGAGAGAGAGAGAGAGAAAGAGAGAGAGAGAGAGAGAGAGAGAGAGAGAGAGAGAGAGAGAGAGAGAGAGAGAGAGAGAGAGAGAGAGAGAGAGAGAGAGAGAGAGAGAGAGGGAGGGAGAGAGAGAGAGAGATAGATTTACTTCCTCAACCAGCTGTCTCTAGGTCCTGTCTAGATAAACATTTACCACTCGTTCAAGCACAGTGCTATTGAGAATGGTAAGACGCTATTCACACAAACAAAAGACGCCTACTGTAAGCGCCGTTGCTCAAGCCGACGCCGAATTATGCTTATTCATTCGCTTTGATAAATAATAAACGCGTAATATAAGCGACACTTCTTCATCCAAATGGGAAAAGGTTCGAGGCGACGAGGACTTTCATCTTTCGGTATCATGTAAATAGCTTAATACATGCACATTATTTATATATAATATAATCATTAATATACCCAAATACACATTCGTGTCCTTACTGCGTTTAGTACGTAAAGTATACACATACACAGCCTATGTATATCTATCGTTTGCAGAACGAGATCCATAAACCACTGCAAATACTCATACAAACATACACACCGGCTGACACCTATGGAACACATACACACATGCTATACGTACATGCATACAGACATATGTAGGTGCGCAAACAAGAACAGCAGAGAAAGCCCAACGAGCACACCCGCCCCGCGAGATCTCTCCCCCCCCCCCCCCCCCCCCCGCCTGTACCTGCCTCTACCTGCGGCT
>NC_061850.1:1357892-1362892 GCF_019202785.1 Penaeus chinensis | reverse complement strand
TCTCTCTCTCTCTCTCTCTCTCTCTCTCACTATTATATCACTTTGCTCACATTTCTTGGTCTTCACAAGAGGACATAAAAGGAGGTGGAGGATGAGAAGGATCTAGTATAGGAGGACGACGACAAGGACTTGGAGAATTAGGCGCAAAAAGAGACAAAAACGAAAAAGACAAAAACAGCCTCTGTAGACGAAAAGGGAAAAAATAACTAGAAAAAAATGATGGAAAAAAGTGTAGAGGAGGAGGAGGAGGAGGAGGAGGAGGAGGAGGAGGAGGAAGAGGAGGGAGAAGCCAGGCCTCGAGTGACGTCACCGGGAGCCAAGTGACCCGAAAACGAGGAGCAGCGGAGGAGTCGGCACCCCTCCCCATCCCACCCACAATTCCAACCCCTGCCAACCACACCGCCGTCGAATCGCGCTTCAGGACCCCCAAAGACATGGAATACCAAAACCCACCCAAGGGAAATCTTCTCAGGACCCCCCAGGACACGCCCACGGGCAAGGACCTGAAGCAGGAAGGCCCCGAACAAGGCAGACTGAAGACCACATGGCTCGAGTCACGCCGCGGCGCCACCGGCTCGCGACCCAGGGCTGCCAATCCTCGCCATTTTTTCCCCTTTTACAATCTTTGCTTCTGCCTCCAGCCTGGGTACTAAGTTCCCTTATATTTAATCAAATCAAATAACAAATCCATTTTTTCTCATCCTAAGAATAAATCCTTTTTATCTTTCATATATATTCCTATGTCTATTAGACTTCATCCCCGGGTTGAATGCCGTGGCACTCCTTCCCCCCCCGCCCCCCCCGATCCACCTCCTTAACCCTACCTCCCCCTCCAACCCCCGCCCCTTCTCCTAAGTCCTTCCACCCCCCCCCCCCCGCTCTCCCGCCCCCCAAACCCGATCCAGCAGCTGTGCCCGACCCCGAAATAAGGGACGCAGGCATGAGTCGGTTCGTTGCTTGCGTCTCCCTCAAGAAAATATTTGTAAAGCGTGGGAGGGAGGAAGGGGGGTGATGATGAAAACCGGGCGCCATTATAGTCCCGTGGTTATGTCAATGTCTCACGATAAACATTAATAAATGAATACGTGAAACCCCCAAGCAAGTTAGTACCAGTACAAAAAAAAAAAAAAAAAAGAGAATTTCCCGCCCTCGCAGACACTTCGAAAAATATTACTTAGGATCGTTTCCCACATCGCTTTTGCGACTGCATTCCGGCCGGTTGATGCCACGCTCAGCCGCCCTTGTTGTCTGCCTGTCTGCTTGTATGCCTGGGTGAAAGTCTGAGTCCGGCCGTGTGTCTGAAGTTTCATTTATTTCGACTGTATGTCGCCTCAATCTGTGTCTGGTAGTATCTTATTGTATGTATATGTCTATCTGTCTGCGTGTCTTTGCCTTTGTCAGTTCTGATTCTGTCTGCCTGTCAGGGGGCCTCTCTCTCTCTCTCTCTTTCCTTTCATCCTTACCCTCACCCATTTCCCTTCCTAATAACTTGCCCTCACCCACTTCCCTTCCTAATAACTTGCCCTCACCCATTTCCCTTCCCTTCCTCCCACTCCTTCACCCTCCCCCTCCCCCTCCCTCCTAACCCTTCCCCTCATCCTCTCTCTCTCCCCCCCTCCCTCTCCTTCCCTCCCTCCCTCCCGATGCAGTTAAACCCTCGCTTCCCGGCAACAAGGAGCATAGTGTGATACGTGGCACTCTCTGGCACGAGGGCCGCGGGGCACAGTCGAACTCCGCGCTTGTCTGGGCAGCTGACGATGACTGCTCATGCCGCTCATCATGACGTAATCGTTGTTGCAACTATCAAGATAGATAGATACATAGATAGATAGATAGATAAACTGGTAGATAGAGAGGGAAGGAAAGATGCAGAGGGGAACAAAGAAAGAAGAAGGAGAAGGGAGGAAAGTGGGAAAGAGAGTGCGAGAGAGAGAGAGAGAGAGAGAGAGAGAGAGAGAGAGAGAGAGAGAGAGAGAGAGAGAGAGAGAGAGAGAGAGAGAGAGAGAGAGAGAGAGAGAGAGCGAGAGACAGAGAGAGAGAGAGAGAGAGAGAGAGAGAGAGAGAGAGAGAGAGAGAGAGAGAGAGAGAGAGAGAGAGAGAGAGAGAGAGAGAGCGAGAGAGAGAGAGAGAGAGAGAGAGAGAGAGAGTGCGAGAGAGAGAGAGTGCGAGAGTGCGAGAGAGAGAGAGTGCGAGAGTGCGAGAGAGAGAGAGAGAGAGAGAGAGAGAGAGAGAGAGAGAGAGAGAGAGAGAGAGAGAGAGAGAGAGAGAGAGAGAGAGAGAGAGAGAGAGAGAGAGAGAGAGAGGAGAGAGAGAGAGAGAGAGAGAGAGAGAGAGAGAGAGAGAGAGAGAGAGAGAGTGCGAGAGTGCGAGAGAGAGAGAGAGAGAGAGAGAGAGAGAGTGCGAGAGAGAGAGAGAGAGAGAGAGAGAGAGAGAGAGAGAGAGAGAGAGAGAGAGAGAGAGAGAGAGAGAGAGAGAGAGAGAGAGAGAGAGAGAAGGGGGGGGGGAGATAGTCAGACAGACATATAGATAGATAGAGATAGAAAAGGAGTGAGATAATATACACATACATCTCCCTTTCTCAAAAGAAACAAGGATACTCTTCTCTCACCTTACTGAGAGAGCGGGAGATAAGAGAGAGAGAGAAAAAAAAAAAAAAATGAGAGCAGAAGAAAGACAAAGAAGGAATAAATTATATAGAGCAATTACCCTGCCTAACCTCCTCCTAAGTCAAATCCAATTATAACAAACAAACAAACGAATAACTATTTCGCGCCGACTTTGAACTTGACCACGCCTGAAATGCATGAGAAGGCAAGACACGCATGGCGATCGCTCCTTCTGCAACAAACACCGACGACTCGACAACAATGCAACGAGCAACACCAAACACCAAAAACAACAAAACAAACAAACAAAAAAAGTCCACGGCGACCCTGAAGCCAGGTAGGAGTGTGAAGGACACGCCTTCGATCGCTCTTTCCCAGGAAGGAGGGGGAGGGGGGGAGGGGGGAGAGAATTGGAAGGAAAGGAGAAAGGGGGAGGGGGGGAGGGAGGGAGGGAGAAACGGAAGGGGAGAAGGGGAGAGAGTGTGAGAGAGAAAGAGGGAAGGAGGGAAGGAGTGGAAAATGGGGAGAGAGGGAGGGGGGAGGGGGAGGGGGGAGGGAGTGAGTGAGTGAGTGAGAGGGAGAGGAGAGAGAGAGAGAGAGAGAGAGAGAGAGGAGAAGAGAGAGAGAGAGAGAGAGAGAGAGAGAGAGAGAGAGAGAGAGAGAGAGAGAGGGGGGGGGGTGAGGGAGAGAGAGGGAGGGAGAAAGGGAGGGGGTGAGGGGGAGAGGGGGAGAGGGAAAGAGGGAGACAGAGAGAGAGAGAGAGAGAAACTGAGCCACTAGGGAACCTCGAGAAATTCTTGCAACCGTATGACATTTTTATGCCACGATCACCGGCGTTGCACTTGACGGGAAACAAAAATATACCGCGATGTTTTAGGCCTTCCTTGCACGTTGGCGGCCGCTTTACCAACGTCATTTAGCGCCCATCGCTCGTGCCATCATTATGCAATTAGCTGTACAATCGCTATCATCATAACTATCAATGATTAGTCATTATCATCACCATCATCATCATGACCACCTTCATTCACTATCACTACCCTTACCTTTCCTACACCCCCCCCCCCAAAAAAAAAAAAAAAAAAAATATATATATATCAATATCAATATCACTGCCGTCATTGCTTTTAACATCGTTCCTGCCAACTGATTAATGAATATGACCATAGACAACAAGCAACAAGAAAAATAGAAAAAAGAAATAAAGAAAGAAAGGGAGTACATGAGAGGAACGAGAATAGCGTGGCCAAAGAAGCATAAAACACGCAACTAAAAATAAAAAGATTCTCGGGGTGTTGCCCAGACATTCCTGACATCACGGAGGGATAAGGAGAAGGAAGAGAAAGAGGAGGCGGGGAAGGAAGAAGAGAGAGAAGAAGGAAGAATAGCGAGAGGAAGGAAGAAGAGCGAGAGGAAGGAAGAAGAGAGGGAGGGAGGAAGAAGAGAGGGAGGGAGGAAGAAGAGAGGGAGGGAGGAATAAGAGAGGGAGGGAGGAAGAAGAGAGGGAGGGAGGAAGAAGAGAGGGAGGAAGGAAGAAGAGAGGGAGGAAGGAAGAAGAGAGGGAGGAAGGAAGAAGAGAGGGAGGAAGGAAGAAGAGAGGGAGGAAGGAAGAAGAGAGGGAGGAAGGAAGAAGAGAGGGAGGAAGGAAGAAGAGAGGGAGGAAGGAAGAAGAGAGGGAGGAAGGAAGAAGAGAGGGAGGAAGGAAGAAGAGAGGGAGGAAGGAAGAAGAGAGGGAGGAAGGAAGAAGAGAGGGAGGAAGGAAGAAGAGAGGGAGGAAGGAAGAAGAGAGGGAGGAAGGAAGAAGAGAGGGAGGAAGGAAGAAGAGAGGGAGGAAGGAAGAAGAGAGGGAGGAAGGAAGAAGAGAGGGAGGAAGGAAGAAGAGAGGGAGAGAGAGAGAGAGAGAGACGGTGGGGGGGGGGAGGCGAGGGGGAGAATGAAAGAGCAAACACATTACTTATTAAAGGAAGAGGAAAACAGGCGAATGGGAGGCAATGCGAAGAATGAGACACAGGTGTTCCAGAATTTAAAAGAGATAGCGACTAAATTCTCTCCAAATCTCACTGCACCCTCCACGGGATTCTCCTGCTTGTTGATCTCTCTCTCTCTCTCTCTCTCTCTCTCTCTCTCTCTCTCTCTCTCTCTCTCTCTCTCTCTCTCTCTCTCTCTCTCTCTCTCTTTATCTATCTATCTATCTATCTATCTCTCTCTCTCTCTCTCTCTCTTTCTCTTTCTCCTCCTTCTCCTCCTCCAACTTCTACTTCTCCCTCTCCTTCTCCCTTTTCTTCTTCCCTTCCCTTCCCTTTTAATTTTCCTCTCCCTCTCCTTCTCCTCTCTCCACAAAATAACTGACAAAGAAATGAAGGGACGAAGCCAGCATGCACGCAAACGCACACA
>NC_061850.1:1347892-1350392 GCF_019202785.1 Penaeus chinensis | reverse complement strand
AGAGGGGACGGGAGGTGGAGGGGGAGGGAGGGAACGGGAAGGAGAAAGAGGGGGGAGAGTCTCCGTCGAGCGTCCGGCGACCTTGAGCGGCCGCCGTGCAACCAACCCAGCCCACAAACACTCTCCATCGCGCCCAAGCAGCGTCGTCGCCATGTTGCAAACGGACCCAGTGCATAACCTGCGCCCGGAAGTCTTGTCGAAGGGCGACGGCGGCGGCGACGGCGGCGGCGACGGAGAAGGAATAGGAATTTGCGATTGGTTTAGGTTCAGAGGCCGTGGCATTAAGAGCGGCACCGCATTATGTAATACTCTAATCTACTCTACTACGCGGATTATGTCATCGGTGCCGCGTTTTCGAAAGCAGTGGCATTGTAAGAATGACGGTGATGATGATGGTGATGGTGATGGTGATGATGACGATGATGATGATAATGATGTTGATTGATGATTGTGGTGTGATGACGACAATGACCAAGACGATGACGACGATGATGATGATTGAATGCTGCTAATGCTAATCCTGCTGCTGCTGCTGATGGTGATGATGACCATGACACTGAGTAATAACTGTCCCTATTACTATCAGCATTAATAAAGCTCATCGCTTTCGCTATTAGTTACCAAATTTTACATCAGACAGCCTACAGACATAAACCTTCAAACCTAGGGGAAAAAATCGAATAATTCCACAAACCAAACAAATCTGTCCACAACGCAAACCTCGGAACTCAACTGATAAATCAAAAAACTCACCGTGCATCCGGGAACACCAAAGAGAATACGTTTAAATGCAAGGCAAAGAAAGCAACAAACAAACAAATATACAAAACAAAACAAACGGAGAGGAAAAAATCAATAAAAAAATCCATTACATGTCCAAAGGTACAAGGAACGCCAAGGGCAAGGATCCAGCCCGTCCGCCCTCGCAGTAGTGACGGGGGGGGGGGGGGATTATGGGGGGAGGAAAGAGGGAGGGGGGAGGGGGAGGGGGAGGGGGAGGGAGAGGGAGAGTGAAGGTATTTAAACGTTCTTAAGTCTCGACCATGTTCAACCGCAGAACTCGAGATGTTCAACGCCAGCCCCATTCCTCAGCCGACAAGTTATTTTGGTTGCAGCGAAAGAGTCCTGCATTAGTTACGCAATTTGGAAGGAATGAGGGACTAAGAGTAGGAGGAGGAGGAGGAGGAGGAGGAGGAGGAGGAGGAGGAGGAGGAGGAGGAGGAGGAGGAGGAGCAGGAGGACGAGGACGAGGAATTACGAAGATAGAGATATGTAGGGAGGGAAAGATATAAACAGATAGATAGACAGATAGATATATAAAACAGAAAGACTGTCCATACAGAAAGACAAAGAAATGAGAGACAGAAAAATCGAATAGATAATTAAAGAGAAAAACAATAAATAAAACTGAAACACCGCGATCTGAACCCGATCACAAGTAGCAGAAGAAGGAAAAGAAGGTAAAAAAAAACCCGACCCGAATTCCGGCGTCGACGCGCTGTTACTAGGCTCCAGCGGGCGGGCGGTCTCTCCTGCCCCACCCCTCCCCCTCCTCCCTGCCCCTCCTTGCCCTTCTCCCACCTCCCTCTCCTCATCCTCCCCCGCCCCCTTGCCCTATCCTACGCGTTGTCTGCTGTTACGTAACGAGAGCGGGAGGGGGGAGGGGGAGGGAGGGGTGGCGGATGTGTAGTGGGAGGGATGCAGTGGGGGGAGGGGGAGGGGGAGAGGGTGGTGGAGGAATAGGAGGAGGAGGACGAAGAGGATAGGGAGAAGAAAAAGAGAAGAGCAGGAGAGGAAAAGAGAAGAAAGGGAACAGGGAGAGACAGAGTAGAGAGGGAGAGGGGAGGGAGAGCGGTCCTCCTTAAAAACATACGCTTCCCCACCTCCCGTGGATTTTATCAACGCGTGTGGGGGGGGGGGGGATTGTTTTATCGCTCGCACTCGTACCATACAGCTTAAGCCTCACACATTCCCAAGTCTTATCACTACAACTTTTATATAATCCACGTCTCACCTCTGGCATTGCGTAGCGTCACGTGCCCGTCTCCGTCCCTCCGTTGCCCGGGCAACTACAAGGGCAAGGGTAAGTTTGGATTACGTTACGATAGCTCTTCCCCTTATCATGGCCGGTAGTAAACTCAAATCTCGACGACGTGGGACTCCGCAGACACACTAAACAAAAGTACGTTTCCCACTACGGATATTTCTAAAACTTATCAGATGCTATTCTAATTAACCAACTGCGACACTAAGATCCACACAAGCGATTTCGTTTACCTCTCGACTTCTCTTCACCTCACAACCTCTTCCTCGCATTACCCTTAACTGCTTCCTACTCCCTCACTTCTACTCCTATACTGAAAAGGTACTTCCTAATTCCACATTAACACTTCTACCTTCTCCAACTCTTTCTTCCTTGTCTCTCTCTCTTCCTATTCTATGAACCTCCCTCCTCATTCCCTCCTCGTCTATCCCTCTCCTTCCTCCTCCTCCTCCTCCT
>NC_061850.1:1305392-1335392 GCF_019202785.1 Penaeus chinensis | reverse complement strand
GAATCCAATCAGTTTAAAATAGATATATCAGATGGATCTAAAAGAAGACATGGAAGATGTCAATTGTTCATGTCAGACATACTGAAAGATGGAAAGAGAGAACAAATAAATAAATATATGAAAAAAAAGGAAGGAAAAGCAAGAGTACAAAGGAGAAGAGTGAGAGAGGATAAGTGACTTAATTAATTAATAAATGGGGGAGTCTGAATGAATGAATCAGTGAAAGATTGAGTGAATGAAAGAAAGAACTTGGTGAATAAATAAATAAAATAAAGTAAAAAAGTGAGAGACAGAGAGAGACAGACATACATGGTGAATAAATAAATGAAAAGAGAGAAGAGAAATGAGAGAGTAGAGAGAAAGAGAAAATGCATTAATGAACAAATTAAACAGAATGAAAGTTGGGATGGCAGGTGATTTAAGTTTATTAATTATGTTTGCACTCATAACTGAAATTCACAAAAATAAATGTGGTGGGCAGTACAGCATTAACTGAGTTAAGTGATGTGAAGGATGAGAACAAGAAAGGGAAAATTTGTTTAAGTATATCCTGTGGTGATGTGAAGTAGGAAAACCTGCTGTTAAGTTAAGTGATGTCTAGAAGAAATAATATGGAGGAAAATAAATATTGCATTAAGTCTTGTTTTTTCCAGTTTTATCACCAGACACTGCTGTGAAAAAAAAGGAGAAATAATTGTGAAAAAAGCCTTTAATACCCCAAGTTATGCCTCAAGTATAGCTGTAGGACATGACCCTCCAGTGACCCTCCCTTTCAGGTGAAACAGAGATGAAATGAAGATAAAATTGAAGATCTAAAAGAAGAAAAAATGAAGTATATGAAGAAAAACGGATGAAGAAGGAAACAAAAAGGAAAACTAATCACATCTAATACTTACAACCATGAGATTGCATAGCTCGGGGAAAAAGTGCGGATATGTTGGGAGGTCGTAGAAGATAATGTGCCTGACGCCCTTGATGCGGTAACGACGATAAAAGTGGAATCGCTCTGTATACAGCAGGAACTGGCGCTTCCCATCAAAGAACTGACTGCGAGCCTTGGCCACCTTGTTGTTTTGCTGTGAAGGGAGATTGGGAGTTTACAATGGAGATGGGGTGTATGCCTGGGAAAACTAGTCCATACTTTAACAAGACAGGCTTTAAACTATCAATAATATATAAACAAATATCATAAACAATGCTTCCCAACTGTCGGCTAGAAATAAGTGAGCTTAATATATCTGTATCCAAGAACTCTGTACAAATATTTTTGAGTACAAGGATATATGTAAAAAAAAAAAAATAATAATAATAATAAATAAATAAATAAACAACAACAACAACAACTAAAAACAGTAAGACAAACCCAACCCTCACACTCACCCCAACCATATACTCATTAATAGTGGACATGCTGGTGCCTCCATCCTCCTTCAGGTAGCGCACTAAGCGGACATAGTCACAGTAGTCTGGGATATAGAGCATAGTGTGGTAGCGGCGACTGCTTTGGAACTGCGGGAGTAACTCCTGAATGAAGTAGTTGAAGCGGACATCTGGGTCGCGCATGCCAGGTAAGCGGCTTAAGATCAGCTCTGAAGGCACGAGGACCTCTTGTACTGAGCCATTTGTCACAGGGTTTAGCACCTGGTAAGAAATGAAGGATGTTTTGTTAAGTGGGTTGTATGAATATGTTACAGTTAATATTCCATCTTACATCCAGGACAGTGTATGAGGGAAAACTATGGGTTTTGGTTCAAAATATCACTTGAAAGAGGAACAATACTCATCCAAAAAAAGGGTATACTGTAACCAAATCAAACTTGACCAGATACATTACAATATTCATGTCAAATACGAAACCAAGCTAACATATCTCTTTAGGAATAATTGGCCCAAAACCCCCTTTTTTTTTTCTTATGAGAGTCCATGGAATGGTTTCATTAATTTTAGTACTTTAAAGAGACAGTACACAAAACACCGTTCCAAGCCTGGTCACAAAATACCTGTAGTCTCCCAGTAAAGTTCGTGCATTTGCTGCTAAGTGCTCTGTTATGGTCGATGGCTGTGGCTGAAAAGAGGAGCGTCTGGCGATACAGGGGAGCATGGCCATTGAGGGACCAGAGGCGGATCCGAGTGAGGTCTGTCTCCAGCTCCTGGATGTTTCGAGGCTGCTTGTTCAGGGCTTCCATAATAACAAGGATGTGTTCCCAGTTCTGCATCATAAAGACATCTGCCTGTGGATGTGGAGTAAGATGAGTATTTCAAATACCAGTAAATGGATTTCAAGAAGAAATAAAGGAACTAGGAGGGGAAGAAGCAAAAGAAAGTGCTGCAAGTTAGATTATGATATTCCAGATAACCTAACAATAATAATAATAATAAAAAAAAGGACACATAGAAAACGAAAAGGAGACTGAGAAAAAATCTTAGTCCTACCTGATCAAGAATAAGAACTTCAATTGATGTCAGGAAATCCGCAGCAGTGGTAGTTGAAAAGGAGTCGCCGATGACATAACGAAGGCCAAGGGGTGATGCCAGAATGATGTCGCAGCTGGTGAAGGGAGCATAGAGCTTGAGGATGAAAAAAAAAGAAAAGAAAAAAGGAAAAAACACGTCAGAAATAATAATGGTAAAATATTATGTGAAGGAGCCTATCAGAAATGTGGATAAAAATCATGAGAGAGAATAATGATAAAAAATTGCAAAAGATATTTCTCAGAAATGAAAATAATAATAATTGATAAAGATATGATAATATTTCAACTGAAATTACAGGTGTATTTCAGTTGTCTTACAATGAAACTGTGCCATAATAGCCAACATGCTTTTTTTCTATCTAAAGGTGAGATGTGCAAAAGAACTTTCTACAACAATGAACTTCAATGCCATAAACCATGTACTATACAGATAATGGTATGTAACCTAAACTCAAAGACTAATATAAGTCATAAAACAACAAGTGCTCAAGAAATTTATACTTTTTAACCCAGGATAAAGAAAGAAAGCAAAAAAAAAAGACAAAGAAAAAGAAAAAATATTAAAATATCAAACTAGAGCTAAAAATCTGCAAAACTGAAATGCAAGCCACGTACTCACCCTCACACTGCTTTTGGTCAGCTGGACACCAATTTTGAAGTCCTCCTTGGTGTCCCCTTTGAAAATCTCATTGAAGTCATCTGGTCTATTGAGCTTGTTCGCCGGTTTCGGCCTCGTCCTCTCTTCCTGGCCCAAAGTCCTGCTTGAAACGCTTGTGATTTGTCACAATGGATTTCTTACCTTCGAGGGTGAGTGTGATTAGGGTCTCCACCACTCTGTCGAGGGAAGACTTTTTAAAAGTGAGCGAAGAGAGAAAGGGAGCTGTAGAAGTCTTGAAACTGCATGTGTGTACACAA
This sequence comes from Penaeus chinensis, assembly GCF_019202785.1. Lineage (NCBI taxonomy): Eukaryota > Metazoa > Arthropoda > Malacostraca > Decapoda > Penaeidae > Penaeus > Penaeus chinensis. Next base: position 1,332,003 of record NC_061850.1, on the reverse strand, counting down.
CCACAAACACACACACACATATGCATACACAGTGATACTGATACCACATGTGTGTGTGTGTGTGTGTGTGTGTGTGTGTGTGTGTGTGTGTGTGTGTGTGTGTGTGTGTGTGTGTGTGTGTGTGTGTGTGTATGTGTGTGTGTGTGTGAAATAAATTTATATTCATTAATGACTGTGCTGCTACTTTAGAAATAAAATTTTCCTCACATGCAAATTCTTGAATGAATTATATAAATAATGTAAGTAATACAAATAACAAAAATATTAATAACAACAACAACAATAATAATAATAATAATATTAATAACAGTAATAATACCACCAACAACAATTTTAACAATGATAATAATAACAATAATAAAAAAAAATAAAGATCATATAGACAAACACCGAGACTATTCTTCTAGCATTTATAAAGAGGATTACAGTTACACATAGCAGTCTCTTAACTTTTATGTCAATCAATTACTTAACACTGCTCTAGAGTATCTAACCTATAGGCTGTGTGTTTGAAAGGCAGGAGGATGAGCACTTTGGGTCGGGTGAAGCCTTGATCACGGTAACAGTCCAAGTCTTCATGTCTCTTCTCCAGCTTGGCCTTGTTGATCTTGCCATTGTGATTGAGCACCTTTTTCCTGGTCTTTAGGATGTGGTTGACGGCATGAAGTGTGTACACTGTCCGGATCTCTTCCCACCTCTCATGGGATGCCTCAGGGAAGTACAAGTCTGAATAATTGGACAGGATGGCCAGGATCTCTTTCTGAGTCTCGGTGAGGCTTGTGGGGCATGTGGAGTTGCCATCGAAATTGGCGTGTGGGAGATTCTCACATAGCAACTTTCTGACAAAATAGTCCTGCAGTTTGTAATCCTTCTTCTTTGGGATCTTCGGCACAGTGCCAATGTTCAGATCGCTATCTGCTTCAGCCTTATCAGAGAGGAGAAGCAACTTGGGGACAGTCATCTCGACAGAAGGAACTTCCACCTTCACTCTCCCTAGTGCAGGCCATTTTTCAAATTTTGACGTCCACTTCTTCCTGTCTTTCACCTGGTCAGCAACAGAATCACTCATGTTGCGCTCAAAATGTTTGGAGAATGGGTCTTCTACAAAGGAAGCGCTCTCCTCATCTTCCTCATCATCTATTTCATCCTCTTCATTCTGGAACATTAACATCCACATAAAGCAACAGATAAGTCCCAACTTCAACAATTAAATACTCCCTAAAATCTTTACTGAAAATTACTACTAAAAATACCATATTTGTTTCTATCTTGCAAGATATGAAAGAATTGAATGCCCAATTTACAAATGTGTGTACTACTTACATCATCTTGTTCAGGTTCCATTTCATCTTCATCTGTTGAACCTTCTCCATATGCTTCATCTTCCTCCTCCTCCACTACTTCATCCACTTCTACTCCCTCTTTTCCTTCTACCTCTTCATCCTCTTCTTCCCCATCTGTCTCTTCCTCCTCCTCCTCCTCACCATCCTCTTCATCACCATGCTCCTCCTCTTCACTTCCAAGCTCATCTCCTATCATTCCTTCTTCCTCTATTTCCCTTTCTTCCTCCTCAACATCCTCTTCATCTTCACCATCTTCACTGTCATCCTCCTCCTCCTCCTCCTCTTCATCACTGTCAATGGCCTTGTGGGCAGTGGTGTTGAAAGTGGCAAGAAGTTTAGAAACTGCATCACCCGCTCCTGCCTCGTCCTCACTGGATGAACTGTCATCAGATGACTCAGACTGATGTTCATCTTCTAAGGTCTCATCTGTGTCTTCCACCTGTTGGTTAAACTCAATATCAATTCTGTCCCATTCAGTCTACACCACATCATTTAGCCCAAAGCAACTGGGCATGGCATGGATGTACATGCCATGCCCACTGTGAGTTTAATTTATGAATTATTTTTTACACATAGATGGCTCCACAAGTACTAAGTCACCAATGAGCTAATTACAATTACTTCCTGTCTCACCTGTTTACCCTTTTCCTTGATTTTTAAATATATTTTCAGGTATTTAATATTGCTGTTAGTAATGTCAATAATGCTATAGTTATTATAACGTCTATAATAAATATAACAGCACTGATATTGACAGCACTGTAAAAAAAAATTCCCGCACACTCAAAGAGAGGTAAGATCGTTACAAGGTCTACTAATTGACTCCTTTGAGACATTTCACAAAACAATACTACAGTGAACACAACATTTTCCCAGAGACTATTGGTTTATATCAAAACAAATACAAGCATGAAACAACCACACATGTATGCAGATGCTCTACACACACACACACACACACACACACACACACACACACACACACACACACACACACACACATACAAATACAAATACAAATACAAACACACACATACAAATACAAATACAAATACAAATACAAACACACACACACACACACATACAAATACAAACACACACACACATACACACACACACACATACAAATACAAATACAAACACACACACACACACACACACACACACACACACACACACACACACACACACACACACACACACACACACACACACACACACACACACACACACACAAACACACAAACACACACACACACAAACACACACACACACAAACACACACACAAACACACACACAAACACACACACAAACACACACACAAATACAAATACAAATACAAATACAAATACAAATACAAATACAAACACAAATACAAATACACACACACACAAATACAAACACTAACACAATCTTGTTTTTGAAAAGGAAAAACACCTTGCCTTTCTTCTCTTCAGGTTTAAATCCTTTTCTTCAACTGGATGGGCCTCTCCAAATTCTTGATACTGTCTCCTTTTCCGTGCGAGGTCATTAGTATTTTTCCTCCCCCCCCTTCCAAAAGATCTCCTGCCTTGATCCCGAGAGCCCCTACCCCCTCGACCTCGAGAGCCCCCACCCCCTCGACCTCGAGCCATCTTTGAATGGATTTTCTTTTCTGTGGGTATTTTCTTAGATCTGTAAGTCAGTAAAAATATTAAAGGTGAGAAATGGAATATATCTTTCATGTAGTGATAAATGAAGAATAAATTTGTTAGAGTGATTTTCAGTGTGTAGGCAGTGCAAAAATTCCTGGAATTTCAATTTCATGGACAATAATGAAAATTAATAGTAAGTTTTCAAATGTCACCACTGAGATTTGATATTTTGCAATGAGTACAGTACTCAGTATTTACATATTTACTGTATATACATAATACCGCTACCCTTTACCTAGTCTTTCCACATATAGGCTATCACTGAAATACTATTAGTATTTATATTGCACCTTTTTAAACTCTTCATATCTTGCTATATATAACAGAGCTTATACAAAGAAAAACATTTCATGCATTTCATTATATGGCAGAAGCTATCTAGTGTCTTACATAAATTTAAAATAACTGCTTTTGTTTTGATAAGACTGAATGAACAAATAACATAGTATCCTTTTATCTGTTTATTTTCTTAAACCTCCTGAGTGAAGGAAAAATATAGAAAAAGAAAATAACTGAATCTAAGCAAACCCAAATGAACATGATACAACTTCAAATTGTTCAGTTGGGACAAGTTTTACATTGTTTTGTGCAGATACTGTGCCCTGTGACTCACAGCCTTTCCTTGAAGCAATCCTTAATGGGACATTAGTACTCATTGGAGGATCCTCCAATAACTACCAGTGCTGATTTTTATGGTACTGATCACTGACTTATTGAGCCTATTCTCATTTCAAAACCCCTTGTCCATTCGGTGTGTTTCACTTAGACAGACTAAGGGAGGAGAAGTGTGTTCTGGGGTTTATCAGGGGTGTCTCTTATTGTTTCATAAAAATCAACAACCTGATGGCCCCTGCAGCAATGTGGGACACCTTCAAACATATAATAGTTCATGCAACTCAGGAACCCACTGGGAACCTCTTGAGCAAAATGCAGAAGTTTATCTCACAGGAAGCACCACAGGCCAGAAATGCATGTACTACTTGATGGATCGCAGTAATGAGTTACGCGTCACATTTGTTTTGGTTATCGTAAGGTAAACATGGAAGGGGACTTAGAAAATGAAGGGTCAATCTTCTGTCTTCTCTGTCCTGTATCTCCCTTATTTTAGATTTGCGCACCTTTTTCCATAGATGAAAAGTGTCTTAGTTTTTGTCAAGGTATCCACTCCACACACTTATTTTACTGTACTCTTGGTTGACATGCGCAGAAAGTTTACCAAATCATGTTGTGGTGCAAGACCAATGAATTGACTATTTTGTGTTACCAACAATAAGTATGGCAGGCATTTACACACACACTTGCTGACCAGCTACTATCTGTTGTTAAGGACTTATGGATTGTATACTGTCCTGGCTGCCATCTGGGACTATGTTACTGTACTTGTGGGGTTTTGTCATAATCTCTGGAAAAGGATAAGGGACTACTGGGATAGCAGCAGTTATCAAGGCATTACTAAGATAAATTTCATAGATTTCTTCAATCTGTCAATCCATATATTGCTTGCCTTGTAAGTGGTAGCTGGTTAAAACTTTACCTACACCCCAGAAGCTGCCTACCAAGAGGCCTTCTAGATGTGTTGAATCTTACCTTAGCCTACACTGAACAGGAGTATTTTCTGCCGAGTTCTAGAGATGAAAAATTAGACATTCCAATACTAAACATACACTCCCTTGAGCTGTTAACAGCCATTCACCCTGCGATTCTGATGTCAGTGATATCTATTCTAGTCATCAAAGTTGAAAATGAATAGGTGAACGAATCCTTCTTTATACCCTCAAAACTATCCATACAACAAACATTCACATCGATGACATGTCACTAGGACTTAGAAATACCCGAAATTCTATTGATTTAGCACACTTCCACTTCAGGTTATCGAAAGAATAGTCTCGGAATATAACACGACCACAACAGTATGGTTTCATCATCTTTGATTTTAAAGATTGTTCTCCCAGGTACTACAAAGACACACCAGCCTACAGCACCCAGCATAAAGTTCATTATCACAACCCTATTAATAACCTGATGCATATATATATTGTATACATGAAAATAATCCGTACCAGAAGCTTTACTGCACTAGCCCTGCCTTTAAACGTGTTCCGATTGTTTACATCTTGGAATCTACTGTATTCTAGCTTGGACGTTTAATGACCGATTTTGTTTAAATAATTATTATCGAGAAAAAACGCAATAGTAACAATGCTACTATAACAGAGGATTTTCTTCTGTGCATTTATATAAGGTACCATATTATACTAATTGGAGTTAACATGCCATTACTCAATGCTTAATAGCATATAAGGTTTGAATAATTTTATACCAATGCTAAATATCGACAACCAATAAAACAAAGAAAACTAACTCCTTTAAAACATCCAAATGATATAAAACCAAGTAAATTGTACACCTCCCCAAAACCTGAGATATAAGTACTATCAAATATGATATCGGCAAAAGTCGTCGTCCGCGCAGCCCGGCCCCCGCGGCTCACTTGTCTCGCGCCCAGTGCATTGTGGGCCACCGCCGCTGCTCCGTCTGCCGAGTCCACCAAGATGTTCAGCCGGGCGACTCTTCTCGTGCCTCAACAGTAAGTTAATTCGCTCTTTCGGAGGGATCCTTGCTCTTGCGATGACGGTCGCAACTAGGGGATTGCTTTCCAGAAGGCGTTGCATCACTTGGCAAGGAGGAAAGGGGCGAAATGAGAGAGCCGGGAGAGGTTGTAAAAGATGGCTGCGACGGCCGGCTCTGCATCAGCTGATCCGCCTATAAATACAAATACGCTCTTCATTACGCCTAAGTGGCGACACCTCCTCTTTAATGACAAATGGAAGTATTACCCATGCGAAGAGGAGATTTAGATCTTATATACACTTTCGTAGTATGGTTGTTGCTTATGTAAAGAACCGGTAATGAAAATACTTCATCTCTTACTATCGATGTATTACTATGTGCTTTTCTATAGAATTGAATGTTTTAGTAAAGCTTAAAACGAGAATCGTGCGAAGACATATTATCAAAAAATTTCTTATCTTAAACGTTCATTGTAGCACTAGAGGTCAATTACAATCCATTTACATTCCTGTAGTTGTTAGAGCTATTATGCCCTGTATGGGTTTGGCAACTCGGCGAAAGGAGTGAACTTTATTTTTCCTTGCCCACAAAGTAAGGAAAAAGATTGCAGAGATTTCCACCCACAGCCTAAGTTCACTCAGTGCTTCCCTGTTTCAGCTCTATCTTGCTGTTTATTCCAAGGGGTTTTGTGGGGCAGAGTCCCCTATTAACCCTCCCCTTGGGTAGTGCCCAAGGGGAATGGCCAGTTATGGCAACTTAGATTGTTGAATAAATGGTATTTATTATTGAGCGACACACCCTCCAGAGACAAAGTCCCAAAACTAGGGTATCATGTGAATCCAAAATCCAGACCTAAACTTTCCTGCCTTCTATTTATTCCGTAGACAGGTGCCAACTTACAGAAAACCTTGCATAGAGATGGCAGTGCCCATATCCCTCTATCTCTATATGCTTCGCTCTCAGTAACATTAACCAAATAGCTTTTGGAGTATGTTTGGATTTGACCTCTAACCCCTATTTCTGAGTGTAAAGTGTTTTTCTGAAAGCTCTCACGTTTCAAACAAATATAGTACGGAATTCCTTTGCAAAGTAAGTACAGCTTTGATATGGACCCCAATACCTGGGAGGGCATAAGTATCAGGAATTCTGGGGTAAAAGCAAATAATAAAAAAAACTTTCATTAATTTAGTTATTGTAAAGTACTTTTAGTAAATAGGAGGGCTTAGCCCCCTAACTCCCTTTTCAAGGGGGCTGCTGCCGCCCCCCTCCCTCCCTCCCTACCTCTCACCTGGTCTGCAAAATCTTTTTGCATGTTACAGCAGGGGGTAAATGTTTATAAAAGGACCGCACCCATCAGAGACAAAGTCCCGAACTCCAGCCAACAATCTTGGGGGATCCCGGACCGGACCTAATCTAACCTAACCTAACCCCGGACCTCCACCCGATTGCCGTATTTCCCTACTGGGGGCTCCGCCCCAGGACCCCACCTGATCACGATTTGTCGTGACATAGGTGCGCAGTGGCCGAGCAGTTGGTGTGAACAATGTGTGAGAACTTAGTAAACATTTGGTCACGTATGGACTTACCTGAGTCAAAGCCGAGTGGACTTAGCCGCAGCGCAGCATTCACCGCGATACATTTTCGTCGTTTAACTGGAATCCGTGGGCTTCTGCAAATTAATTTTGATATCAGTCAATGTAGTTTTTCATGGCTACAACGCTATGATCTTAAATTTTCTCCTAGTCGGTGCGGTCCTTTTGTATACTTTAACCCAGCAGGGTAGAGTCTGGACAACTATTTGGATCTTGCCTTAATAATTTCTTGGCCAATTAATCCATAATGGCCAGCCTGTTAGCCATCAAAATCATTGTTGCTATTGATGGGAATTGCAACCACTGTCCGCTGCACTTTTTCACTATTGCCATGGTATGATGTTAAAGTTAAAGCAGCACCTTGGCCATGACAAATAATAATACGACGGAAGTCTCTTTGAAAGTTCTTTTGGATGAAAAGATCAGATTCTCAATTTTTTGTTAGACATTTTGAATGATACCCAATTTTGTGACTTGGAATGTGTCCCTACTGTAAAGAATTACCATTGATTTAATGTGATAAATGCTTGTTGACCAATACAGAGGTCACCACACTTGGTAATATGTACATGATGGCTACTCTAAGACTGAGAAAAAGTCCATGTGAAAACTAAGCCTAACCTTCTTGCCATGCACCAAACAACTTGCCTGCACAGTAAAGAAAAAAAATATCTTTGTGCATGTTGTAATCATAACCAATCTTGGTAATTCTTTACAGTGTGGATGTACTCGCTACATCACAAAATTTATTTGGCAGTCTTAAGTTGCTGGAACTGGGGGAGTCCTTCAGGCACTGCTTGAGGGGAAGGTTGATGACCACCTCTGGCAAATATTGTATTCACTTTGGTATGCATGGCAATATAGTTGAAACTCAGGAGGGGAAGCCAGAAATCTCTCAGCGTCACTGACTCTGGTGACTTCTGCAACCATCCTGCCGTTTGGCCTGGGAGTCTGCTACATGTAGTGGAAATTCCTGCTCAACTGGCTCTAGCACGTCAAGTGTCAACACCTATAACCGTACTTGTCGTGATGAGTTGGTTTGTTATAAAGGCTCTAGTATTGGCCCCGCATTAAGAGGTAAATCTCGTTTCGTAAACATTACCAAAATTTTCATTTATATCATTTGCAATTGAAAATAGTAAGATTCTCACACACATTGATACTTGAAAGGAGGACTAATAATTGCAAGATGGGATGGCTGTGTGAAACTAAAAAAATGGCTCCTATTCTTGATTTATGGTGTTGCTGTTCATGTCTGCAGATTATTTCTTGTACTGATTACTTCAACTTTGTCCTCTACAAAAATATCTACAATTTGCCCAAGCTTACTCTAAAGATTAACCCCAATCTTTGTCACTGGTACTCGCATTTCAAACTTGCTCAGACTGAATATTTGCCAGGCTTACCCTACAATTTCCCCAATATGCCACTTGTTCTCCCAGCATGAATTTTAAGATGTGGAATTATTCCTGAAAATTATCCAGAAGGTAATTTTTTTAGCTTCAATCAGCCATCCAATCTTGTAATTATTATTCCTTGTTTGTTATTCACACTGTAACATAGGGGATTCTTATGTTTTCCATCGCAAATTACTTAAATAAAAACTTTTCCTTGATTTACGAAAATATTTTACATCTTACTTTGCTGTTACCAGTGTTTATAACATTAGTAGTTATAAGGTTTGTAATAAAAGTAACACCATTGATATTCATAGCATTATTAAAAAAAAAAAAAATCTTGCCAATTCAAGGAAAGGTGAAATCGGCTAAGGTCACAAGGTCTACTAATTGACTCTTTTGTGGCTAAGCACCAGCAAAGCCATCTATTTGTGCAGACACATTTCACAAAAATAAAAAAAATGAGAACAGCATTTTCCCAGTGGCATTGGGTTAATAGTGCAGTTTTCATTAAATGATGAACTAAACTGTTTTCCAAAATTTGTTAGCATTTACTGTAGTGCTAAAGTTGTGTTGGCCAGGGTGAGAAATTTGTAGCCCATATTAATACTCATTAATTTCTGATATTATTCTTTGCATGTGTATATTTCAAATATCAGTAAGAATAGATTTTGTTTTTCATCATGATAGGGTTATTACATGTGAATGTTTAAAGTATTACAAGTTACACAACTTTCTTAAGATCAACTTGCAAATGAAATCCCATAAATTAAGTGTCTTATTTTATAGTCCTTCAATCCATTGCAGGCAAAGTTTACCTTATGCCATATGGCTGTTAAACTATGCTATGCAGAGTTCTAAAATTATGACCATTTCATTTGTGGTGGTGGAGGAGAATAGGGCCACACAAAGATTAAGGGGAAGCTATAGTAGTTGCTTAACCCGATCCTGATGGGTCGCATATACAGGCATCATAACCTCCTGCTTGGTCGATGTGGTACGGCTGTATGTGTGGCGATGCGCCAGAGTGCGTGGAATGGGAAGTTCCACTAAATGTAGCGGACTCCCGCACCCAATGTCTGGACATTGCCAGAATTCATGACACACATTTCTAATACCTGTTCACGTTGGATTGGGGAGGGGGCGATTGCCTTGTGGTTAACCATTGTCATTATTTTTTGCACTTGACATTTAGATGGTAACTGACATGGTTTCAGAAGAATTGAAACCTATATCAAATATTTGCCTGAAAGAGGCATCGCCAAAATTTGGTTCATTGTAAGCTAAAACATATGGTGAATTAAAATCATTTGTACTTTTCATGTAGTTTGGTCTCAGTTACAGGCATTTCACTGCCAAACTGTTGAACTTGATGAAAATTAGGATTTGCAAATCTTAGTGGTCTGAATGTTCCTTCCACTGGGATAACAAGCTTGGAATTTTTATGGCTGCTTGTCATACATTTTGATACAAGCCAAGATTGCTGTGTGTGTATTTTTGTGGATATTCTACAATTATATATTTTTGCATATTTCAGTTTAGTACATTGTGTGGTTAACTGATACATGGTATTGTTCTGAAATTTTCATTGTATATTTCATTTTCCAGTGGGCAGCAGCAGGTACGAGGGATGGCCACCCTCAAGGCCATTGCAATGCGTCTCAAGTCTGTCAAGAACATCCAGAAAATCACACAGTCCATGAAGATGGTGTCAGCGGCCAAGTACGCCCGAGCTGAGAGAGAACTGAAGCCTGCCCGCCCCTATGGTGCAGGAGCTGCTTCCTTCTATGACAAGGTATGTTGTGTAGCTGTAGGTGAAGTAATGCATTTAATTGGCAATGGTAATTGAGTTAGCCATAATGTGATGTACACCTGATTTGTTCGTTTCTGAAGATAGTTGAAAATTATATTGAACTATAAGTTTAGGGTTTAGAACTCAGTGTTAGTAATCTTGCTGAAACTCTCCATGAACGAGATTCTCTGTGTATTGCACTTTTTCTATTTAACCCCTTGGTGACGGGTGAAGAAAACTAAAATAAACTCCACGCTTTGGCGATCAATGGCAACGCGCTGACTTTGAGCGCGGGAGTTCGGTACATCAAGCCGAATCACCGCATTGTAGCGCTTTGGCGCGCCACTGCACCATACAGCCACACGCCACATTTCAAGCGGTTTGTTTTCACGTCTATAGATGTGACCCGTCATTAAGGGGTTAATAGATAAATTGTCAAGTTGTGATTGGATTTTAAATTTAAAGATTTATGGTTACAAAAGGAGTGCTTTACATTTCATATTATATTTTCTTTTTATTCATGCATTCATGTATTCTTTATTCCCAAAGGCTGAGGTCAAGCCCTTGGAAGACAAGCCACAGCAGGTGATTGTGGCCTGCAGCAGCGACAGAGGCCTGTGCGGTGCCATCCACTCCAGTATCTGTAAGCACATCAAGGCAGAATTGGCAGGTGATGCATCCAAGGCAGCCATCATCTGCGTGGGAGACAAGTCACGAGCCCAGCTTCAGAGGTGCGTTTGCATGTGTCTGTAAGAGCCTTCAAGTATATTGGAGAATGGGACTTAATGTTACCAAAATTTGTATAACTTAAAAAAAAAAAAATATTTATGAAATCAATGGTATTCACTTTGGACATTTTGTTTCACTATTCTGCATATATCACATATACCTTACTATTGCTGTTTTATTTTAAGTTTTTATTCTTCAGTTTTATCAGTTGTGCAATACTATAACTTTTTTCCCCAGCAGTTTTGTAAGTTTTCTTATCATTTACATACTGCTATCCACATTTTGTAAGTAATGATTGTGTATTGATCTAAATCTCAAAATCCAAAAGACAGCTGTAGTACTTCAAGATTTATTTTGACAAAATTGATCAGTTTGATTTATTTTCCGCTGCATTGTCACCACCAAAGGGCCCAAACCAAGGATGGAAGGTTAAAAAGTTCAATCTTGTTTGTTGAGCATAATTCCTGTGTAGAAATAATGTTGTGGTTTCCACAAAGGGCGTATTTCCTGGATACATGCTTGATTAGCTTTAAAGCTCCAAATGTTTTTGCTTTTGAGTATGAGAATTTGAAGCCTAGCCATTAGCCATGCTAGTTTTTATTTTATATATATATATATATATTTTTTTTTTTTTTTTTTTTTTTCTATATTTATTTGTGGTTCTCCACTGTTCAGTTGACAGTGAAAGGCCTCTGGATTACAATATAGTGATTAAATTCACACCTGCCTTAAACTATGAAAGTAGTGCTTTATGCTTTGATTCATTTGTGCCAGGTTTTCCTAATTTCTGATCATTTAAGATATGGAGTATTGCATTCATTTCTATTATTATTATTATTATTATTATTATTATTATTATTATTATATATGTATATGTATCACACACACACACACACACACACACACACACACACACACACACACACACACACACACACACACACACACACACACACACACACACCATCGTTCCTTTCCTCGCTTTCTCGTTTATTTAGGTTTCTTGTCTTTAATATGTCAATTGTGTTTCCTGCAGGACACTTGCTAGCAGCATTATTGCACAAGTTGGAGAGGTCGGCCGTAAACCAGCAACCTTTGAAGATGCTGGTAGAATCATGACCTATATCCTGAATTCTGGCTATGAGTTCGGCTCTGGCAAGATCGTGTACAACAAGTTCAAGTATGTGGTCTTTTTTCACCCTCATGTATGCCTGGTAATCTCAATGAAAGTAGTTTGGACAAATTATCCCATGTCATTCTTTGCAGAGACCTTAATTTCTTTCGCTCTGCAGGACTGTTGTCTCCTACGACACCCTAGAGATGCCATTTTACCCTTCGGATGCCATCCACGCTGGTGAGAAGATCGCTCTCTATGACTCCGTGGATGCTGATGTAGTCCAGTCTTACATGGAGTACTCTCTGGCCTCCCTCATGTTCTATACACTCAAGGAAGGAGCATGCTCTGAGCAGTCCTCCAGAATGACTGCCATGGATGCCGCTAGCAAGAATGCTGGTCAGTACCTGTTTGTCTTGCTTTAGCACTTGTACACAAAAGTAGAAATTCTGTATTTCATTTGGTTTTCGAGAGGTTTATCTTTGCAAAAAGATGAATTTTAATGATCATGGGACTGGTAGGAACAATCCAAGTCACATTCCAGACAGTTTATTAGTTTGTGTATTTCTTGAAATAGTAATAATAATAAATACATATTGATGATAATGCTTCTGTAATGTGAATTAGCAAGCTCATGATATTATTATATATAGGTTACAGAACATATATACATTAGTAGCTTAAATCGAAAAATATTTTTTTAAAATAATAATAATAATTACTATTATTAATAATTATTTTCTGTACTCTTCACTTCCAGGTGAGATGATTGACAAGCTGACTCTGACCTACAACCGCACCCGACAGGCTGTGATTACTGGAGAGCTGATTGAGATCATCTCTGGTGCTGCTGCCGTCTAAATTTACTATTTTTATGAAGATCAATAACGAAATAAAAGACATGATTACTATTGTCTGGATCAGGGGATGTAGTGGTCTTAATAATTGGCAGTCGGTATACTTTTGCACTGAATTCTGGAATATTAAACCTTGGAATCTTGTCTGTGAGAATATCCCTAACACCTATCAATGACAAAACTCATACTGCCATTTGTAGTAATGTGTATATAGCCCAGTGTTTTACTTTTATTTTTTAGTCATTGAAATAAAAAATTTAACATGTGTGCCAGCAAGACAGGTGGTGGTGTTGGCATTGTATAGCACTGGAGCCTAAACGTCTCAGCCCAAATATAGTGTGTGATTTGAGAGTAATTTACTCTTTGATATACACAGACTTTGGTGATATATAATTCTGACAGCCACAAACTGGATTGTAGAGGATGAAGAGGAATGTGTATCATCAGATACCATGTCAGTTTTGGATAAATAAAGATTTATTCAAGTAATTATTTTTTATATCCTCCTCCTGTTATTAAATGTTAATGCTCAATAATACCTGTAAAACTTGTTACTAATATAATACTTCCATAGAACATGAGTAGAAATGTGACTGAAACAATTTGTACGAATATTCAACTTTTTTCATACAAAGTCCAATCTACTAGTACCTAAACTGAAAGTGATGTTGAAAAACAACTGACAGCTGATTTGTCCTGCAAGGTATTGATATTCAATGTCATTTTTGTTTCGAATATTTGTATGTAATATTTAAAAGGCCGTCTTAGCCTTAAAACACGCATATTCTCCCCTTTCCTCCTTTAACGTGTTTTACTGACTCCCGTAACTCGCTCATACAGTCTATGCACTCGAGCAACCCCCTATTCTGTAGGGCCCCATCCAGAAACGGGCAGTGCCCGTCGGGCAAACACTAACCAAATGTTCCAAACCAGCGTTTAGAGGACGTTGGCGGGCACAAGCGTAGGCCTCTGCCCGACGTTTAATGGACAACCACTACGGTAACTACCGCACCTAAGCTCTTTCTGCCATGCGCCCGTCAGCCGTGTGGACGACAACCATAGGTCTGCCCGGTGGTGGCTGTGGTCGCTGGGGGCTGCTCGATCTAGTAACACTGCTAAATAAGCGTGAAATATCCACTCACCGGCCATTTCCCGTCCATCTGGATGGGGTCTAAGATTAAGCTTATATAAAGACCGGTTCTACCTGTCTATGCGCCCCAAACCTCAGGTCTTACTGGTTGTCCACCCATATCGGAATTCCAAGCAATGAATAAGCAGATACTCTAGCACGTTCTTGCCGCTATACTCGCATCACGCCAACCCCGTCTCAAGTATTCCAGCCATGGATTATTACCCCCACTTTAAGACCTTCCTCTATGGCCGCTGGCAGTCTATCTGGTCTTCCCTTTAATAGTCGCTGTCCACAGCCCGATGCGATTTGCCCAACCTGGTCTTTATCGATCAAACTGTTCTGCACAGTTACACACGTATGCATTCATGGCTGCTCCCATAATATTTATTATATGGCTGCCCTACGATTATGAGTCTTAAGTGGCAATTCTCATATTCAAAATTGGCCTCACTTTACGCGAGGCCCCACCCCCCCAATCCTTTGCCCGTTGTTGTCGTGGGGGGGGCTTAGGAGACGAAGACGGAGACCCAATGATGGGGAACTCCTCAACCTTGGGACTCAGCCATCGATTCAACTAATTTTGCATAGTCTTTTTTTCCCACTCATACTTTTCGTTTCAGTTTCTTCATCAATCCCTTCTTATATCCACCTCCTAAGGTGTGAGAGCCGTGCTGAAAGGATGAAAGGCTGACTTTGTCAGTCCTAAACGGCCTGAGGGAACCATGGGCACGGTATTCCCCTGCCATACCTGGCCCTTACCCCTCAAGGGGACCCTGAGGGGTGGACTGTTTTTTTTTTCCCAACCACCCCATCTCCCCTTATTACTACCTTACAACCTTATTGCCCACTTCCCCATAACACTACCCCCCTCAACACTAATCCCTCCTCCACACGTCCCCGCACTTCTACTACTTCCACCTCTACAAGAATCCTAAATACTCTATTTAGCCCAGCCAAATGGGACCGATTTTTCGTGATCCCTCCCACAGCTCCCTACTCTAAATGTTTACATAGGTGGGGAATCCCTACCTGTCCGACCATATCAACCTCCTCGTCAGTGCCAAAATTGTTGGCGTTTAGGACACCCAGCCAAACACAGTCATTCCACAGCCAAATGGCCGCTATGTGCCCTACCTGGCCATACTCGATTAAACTGCTCTACACAATCACGCACATGTGCAAACTGTGGCGGCCCCCATAATGTATTTTATAGAGGCTGCCTCACCTACACATTTGAGTCTGAGGTAGCAACTCTCAGATTCAGACTTGGACTCACTCTACGTGAAGCCAGACAGGAGGCTCGTCGACGGGTTTTTCTCTTACCCCCTACTCCAGTAATGTCGTTCACTCTGCCACTCCCCCTACCCCCCTAGCTCCTACACCCTCTCCTAAACCTAACCCCCCCTCCATCTAACTTCCCCTCTTCTACCTCCTACCTTCCCCAGTCAAATTATTTTGCCATCCTAAATCCAGACATCCCAATCTCTACCCAGTCAAATTCTTTTGCCATCCTAAATCCAGACACTCCAATCTCTACTACAGCCCTAACACCTTCCCCTCTCCCTCCCCGCACTACCCGCAGCAGACAGAATAAACGTTCCACCCCCTCTTCCCCTACCCCACAATCACCTCCACCTTCCTTTGCCCCTATTTTTCAGACACCAGACTTCTCCCCCCCCCCCCCCCTCACAAGAAAACCTTTATCTCACAAAACTCCCCAACCAACTCCACTACAGAAACTCTTGAAGATATCCAGAAATACATAATCGAGTCCCAAACTAATACTCATCCACCTTCAAATTCTACAACTCTCGCTCCCTCCACACTCAAAGCGGCTGCCGATATCCATCCTCCTCCTACTCATATTCTCCCTACACCCAATCCTCCTACCCCATCCCAACAAAACCCATCCCCCCCGACTCCACCCCCACCTATATTAACCCACCCATCATCCCTTCTATCCCTTCCACTCCCTCCTGGATCCATCCCTATGTCCCTTATGTAATGTTCCTCTTTTAGTCCCACATATTCTATTGTCATGCCCACGTTTTGAAGCAGCCCGTACCTCTACTTTCCCCCACCTATCCTCCCTACATAGACATCCCAACTTATCAGACATCCTTACAGAATCTCACACTTTCTGCTTTGACAACCTGTTTTCCTTCCTCAAACGCATATGTATCCTTCACTTGATCTAATCCTTTACATTACCTCATCCGACCCTAACCCATTCACTCACCAATCCCTTAACCCAGCTTTAACAACTAATCACTAACCCAAACACCCTTCACTAACATTAACGATAGTGCTACATGACCTTAGATGTCTTGCACATTTATTTTGCCTTTACGCGAGGCCTGATAGGAAACACTCCACGACTTTTTTTTTTCTCACTCCCTACTCCAAAGTCCTTCGCTCTGCCCCTCCACTTTCCTCACAAGAGGTTTTTACATCTCCCCCAGTATCTCTTACTCATCCCATTTGTCATAAATATGGTTCTTATAAAGATGGTAACAAATAAAATGTTTTGTTCGTGCTTTCTAACCTTTTCACTAGCCAGATCAATATTAGCATTAAGTTTTTCCTAAGCAGCGTTACAGGTGATTGATATCAGTCTATGTCAGAACCCCAAGTTGGGAGACCACTGGTCAGTGTGATTACTAGGGAGTACAGCTCTGTATCTACCGGAAAATTGAAGACCGAAAGGGGCAATGCATATTTTTATATCTGTAAGTACTGGTTTTATACATTTACTTTATTTGGATTTTTTCTTGGGATTTTGAACTTATCAATTCAGATCAAACGTTAGAGATCATCTGATCCTTGAAGACTTGTGTAGACAGACACAAGAAATTGCTTTATTACTAGAGCTTAGGACACTGAGCAAGGATAAATGAAAAACATTTTTTTTTTTTCTTGAAGGCAAGATGAGGTTGTGACAAACTGAAAGGAACCCGCCTGCTAGACTCACAGAAAGAACGAAAACTACTGTTATCGTAGATGTAGTGATCTTGAGGCAAATATTGACAGTATATCGGATATAAAATGGAAACTTCAATTCATAGAGAAATGACTAAAGACCAAGAAACACAAGTTAAAAGCTAGATACACCAGTGAATACTAAGAAGGCGCTTGTGTCCAGCTGAGACCACTTTTTAACATTACGTTACCCTTTTGACAATGCATGTAATCGCCTCTGTCATTTTGCCGTAGCAGTCTGAAATTCAGTATAAAAAGGGAATGCTGTTTAATACTCTAAATAACATGATCAATTCGATTTCTGGAAACCATTGCGAATTGTTAGAACGACTGTTATTCTATAGCAAGAAAAACACACACATGAACACACACACACACACACACACACACACACACACACACACACACACACACACACACACACACACACACACACACACACACACACACACACACACAAAAAAAAAAAAAAAAAAAAGTTCCTTACATAATCGATGCTGACATTTTGGAGAAAACAAAAACTATACAACAAATCAAAAACTGTATATTCTAGAAAACTATTTTCATGCTATTAAAGAAGAACAAATAATTAAAACCTAAATATAAATTACAAAGACCTCTTGTGTAATCAATGTCGACCTTTTGGGTTTGTTTACACCGCGATCAGCTGTTGTGATGAAGCTGAAGGAACCTCGTCGTGTTGAGATCATCTTATTCTGACCTCTTTTTGGACGCTTTTCGCAAAAGATATGAGTGCTCAGCTGGGAACCGTGGTTATTGGTATGCTTTAGGAGATTTGCATGGAGTTAAATCTGGTTATTTGTTCGTTTTATTGGTGTTAAAGTGGCCTTAGATAGAGAGAACTTTATGACATGTAAGTTGCCAAGTTGATTTTAAGGATTGACTTGCCGGTATCTGGTCTGCTTTTTTAAGTGGATGTGTGATTGGCTTCTACGAGTTACTTTTAAGGAGGAGAGTAAGCGTATATCTTTATAGTAAGGAGGAAAATGAATTTAAGATCATGGAAAAAAGTTAGTATAGGGTACCATACATATATTTTTTTTTCCTAATTGTATCCTATTTTTATGTGGCAAGTAGGGCTGGCTTAGGGAATGTTTTGCCAGTACTTTTGATTCTTGTGATTTATTCTGAATTATTTTTAGTAGATCTAAAGTCCTATTTCTTACTCTTGTTCAAATCATTCCCATGTTTACTTAGAAAAGGATTTTGAATGCCTGTACAAAGGGATTTTCTTTTTTTTATTGATTAATGATGGGCAGCTAAGATGCAGCTATTATCTTATTTTAAGCTTACTTATGAAAATCATGGATAACAAAGCACATATACCTAAGGCAAATTTCAATCATCAACTATTCTTTCTGAAAAGAAATATTTTTTCTATCTTATAGTTGTGGGTACCACAATTTCAGTGGAAAGAATACTGTCCACTTGTCTCAAATAGACAATGAAACCCAGACCATTTATAACTGCTACTTTCTTTAAGGTCTATTTCAGCAGAAGTATTAGTAGGTGTGTCTGCTTGAAAGGACATCGTGATTGCTGATGCCACGTGCTTTTGGCAATCTATTTCAAGGCCAACAAACCTCCACCTATTATATTTGCTATATATTTATGAAAACTGATTCCTTATTTCTCATATGACAGTGCATCAGCAGGGTGGCTAATAAGCTTTACCTTGCCTGAATATACATGGTGGAGATTTTTGCCCTAATTATCTTAATGTCAAAGTACAGAGGCTTTAGTGAACACTGGAGTCATTGTGGGGGGGTATATTTATCTTCACTTTCTGCAGATGTTTTCTATTGCTTTTAGTGTTATCATCAGTATATCTGCAAGATCTATTTTTGTACAAGATTTACATCTATTAGGTTCATATTAATAATAACCCAGAGTATGTGGTGAACCAGTAATCTGCAGTTATCTCAAAAACATATGCTTCAGGTGTCTATTGTTATCCATAATAATCATGATAGTAATAATCATAATGATAATAGTAACGACAATAGTAGTGATAATAATTGTTTTTAATTATTATTCATTTCTATTATTATTATTATTATTGAGTATCATTATAATCTTAGAGATAAACATTCTTTTGTTGTCACAGCCTGGACTAGTTTTTACTTGAGCTGTAGCTTGGACTTCATAACATATAACCTTTTATTTTTACTGACTACTCCTGTTTCAGGGGGAGGCTCAGGGTTCATAGGGACAGCCCTCGCAAATAGTCTGAAAAGAAAGGGGTATGACGTTCGCGTTATTTCACGAAAGCCAGGACCTTGGAGAACTACATGGGTAGGTGATGCTGGTGTTATTATTTTTATACATTGGTCAAGATTTCATTATTTACTGTAATTCAGCATATGTTGTAAATTCAGAGAACGGATACTTCACTATATTTATGTGTTCTTTATATTATTATTAATGGTATTGCAGTTATTAATGTTATTATTATTAATCTTTTGTATTAGTAAATACTGCAAACTATTTTCAATTATTGCTAGCTACGGCTTACTACCAAGTTACTATGTATTATTGCTTACTTACTTACTTAGGTTAATTAATACTGCTTACTTACCACTGCTCATTTACTTCTTAATTAAAAATATTTACTTTCTACCACTTTCTAACTACATCTGATACTTCTACTACTACTATTGTTAATAAAAATTTTTGTTTTTCAGCAAAGTGAACACCTATATATCTTTCTTGCACATCAGTTTTATGTTTTCATACCATTGTTATTTATTTGTTGTCTTTGGTCAAATAGTTTTTCATTGGAGCTACTTAAATTGGCCCATTCTTATATGACTGTTAATGTTAATAAATAAACATCACTTCTCTTGTTGTACTCACTTCATCTGCTTTCTGAAAACCACTCTTAAATCTTCCCAGAGCGACTTGAACAAAGTTGGATTACCGGAAAATACGACAGCAGTAGTTAGCCTGGCCGGGCAGAACATTTTAGATCCTTTGCGACGCTGGACGGAAGGTTTCAAGCAGAATGTTTGGGCATCACGTGTTAATACTACACGGTGGGATTTTATTATCATCATTTTTGTTTGTTCTTTTTATTGCCAAATCTTGATATGTAGATATTCCCTGTAAGGTAGTACTTTGCATTTTCTTAATTGCCTTTTGATGATTTACAAAGTTGTGGTAGTGTTCATTATTTTATTTGTATTGGCAGGTACCTAGCACAAGCAATCATGGAAGCCAAGGAGAAGCCAAAAGTATTTGTATCGTCATCAGGCGTCAGTGAGTATATTTGGTGATGAATGTTGCAATTTTTTTTCTTATTTTTTTTTCTTTTAATACATTATCATTTACTTTCCTTGTTATTATATATTTTCTCCAGTGGCTCAGCTTCCTCCATGTCTCATTCATCATCGACCTGTTGATTGTTTGTTAATATTGGTCTTCTATATTAGCATCACATATCACACTCTCCTAAATTAACCAAGATGATAAAAGATTCCCCACCATCCTCAGGCTATTATACACCTTCTCAAGATGTAGTATACACAGAAGAAAGTCCTGGTGGAGACTACGACTTCCTCTCCAGGTTGTGTGTGGATTGGGAGGCTGCCTCAGATCTGCCCCCAGAAGCCAATGTCAGGACAGCAAAAATAAGGACAGGTAAAATAAACACTTGGTTGCAATGCCCTGGAAGGTCATACGCTTTGAGACGGTGAAGTCAGGTTGGTTGGTGCAAATTAAGACGGGGTGTGGTGTGTCATTATTCCTCATGTATTGGTTAAGTTTAAGTACTGATAAAATATTGGTTCTTTTGTGGGCGTGTGATAATTTTGTTTACCTTCACATACTGCGCAGTAATCTTTAAGTAAAGGGTAAAAGTCAAACATTGCTTTTTTTTTTGTATGTATAATTCATGATTGATGTCTTGCTTTAGAATTGTAGAGGTATATTTTGTGTGCAAGACAAATAGCAAAAGTACTTCCTTTTGTATTGATACCCAACAACAAAGATAGGTCCTTGCTTTATAACTAAAATGTGATGTAGATGTGATGCTAAGATGCATTGTATAACCTGTAACTCCTCTTCACAGGTGTTGTCCTAGGGCGGCAAGGAGGCATGATCCAGCAGTTGATTTTGCCATTCTTTCTGGGATTGGGGGGACCCATTTCTGATGGCTTGCAGCCTATGCCATGGATCCACATAGACGACATTGTGGGCCTCTACATCCATGCCATTGAATCAGAAAATGTGGAGGGGCCAGTGAATGGTGTTGCACCACAAATCATCAGCAACAAGGAGTTTGCACAAGCTTTTGGCAAAGCTCTGTGGAGGCCTGCCCTGATTCCTCTGCCGAAGATTGCCGTCAACCTCATGTTCAGTCAGGACCGAGCCAAGATAATGACGGAGGGACAGAAGGTGGTGCCAAAGAAAGCACTGGATACAGGATATGTATTTAAGTACCCTGATATTGCATCAGCTGCAAAACAATTCTCGAAGTTGATTTATGCTGATGAAATAATATGATCTTTCCTACATAAGATAATATCAAGAGGATTGGCCTAGGTCTTTAGTATTTAATCAATCTATTTTGTTTCCATTGCAAATATTCAGCAGTGTTTTAAATGTATGAATTTATATGCATAAGTGTAAATAATAAACCATTGTTTTATATGTGGTTTAAGTTACCATTTTGGAAAGTTGTAATTTTCCTTTTAAGATGTTTGCATGTAATCTTATAAAAGGAAATATTACCAACATGCAAATCAAACTACTTACAATTTACAAAGCAGAATTTATGGTTTATCAGGAAAATCTTGAGTAAAAACAGTGCTGAAATATTATGTGAAAGGATAAGAGTATCTTATAAACCAACAGGTATTTGCATTTTTATTTTTATTTCATGATAACAATTTTCTTTCATATGAACAAAATACGCCAAAATTTATTGCTAAAATGCTTGTAT
The DNA here is from genome assembly GCF_019202785.1 of Penaeus chinensis. Classification (NCBI taxonomy): domain Eukaryota; kingdom Metazoa; phylum Arthropoda; class Malacostraca; order Decapoda; family Penaeidae; genus Penaeus; species Penaeus chinensis. Next base: position 1,309,836 of record NC_061850.1, on the reverse strand, counting down.
GAGTTCTTATTATCTAAAACTGTACAGAGCTTAATTCGTACTGTTAACAGACAAGCCAAAGGTAAAACTAACAATGAAACAAGTTTATGAATGTATTCCATATATATGTACCCTGTATAGACAAAGAACCATACAACTGCATAAAATGAATGACACTATACACACATCACATATTATTTATATTGTATTATGTGAGTAAGCCTGAAAATGTTTGCTAATGCAAAAATCAGAATAACTGTAATATTATGGAAGTCGACCTCAGAATTTTAGTGAAAATACAAATAAAGTCAAATAAAGTGCTTTTACAATATGTATTACTATCATTCAGTAAAATATAATTAAGAAAAATAATGATAGGTCATATTTTTCTGTTTAAGTTATTTAAAACACCTTTATATTACTATTTAAACAAATTTGGAATTTACACATTTAAAATTACATCTTATCTATTCTGTCTAAGGCACTGAAGAAATACCAATATCCTTCTGCTCCGATTTTACTTAGTTTATGTCAGATTGTGTGTAGATCATATGTTATGACTTTAGTCCAAGAGAATGTTGCTCTTTTTCAGTCAGACACTAACACTGTAAAACTAACATGAATTGAAAAGACTAAGGACATGTACACCATATTTCACTACCTCCGCACCATGTCTGTCTTTGATAGAGGTTCCAGCCTCCCAGACGTCTCGGAGAGGGATCACTTTTGGCCGCAGGTGTCATTAGAATAAATCACACTCGTTTTGTCCTTTAAAACCCAGGCTTCAACCTCAACCAACTGTACAGAAGCGTAGATTTGACTTTCATTCATAACAGTTCAGGGTTTCGACTTTCATTCACACTCTTCCTCGTCAATAGGACTCCCCTCCTCGTACATGGGATTAGTCACTCCCGAAGGGGCGTCTCCTCCCGTCGCGTGCTCAGGGCCGTTGGCGACGTTGTCCGCAGACGCCTTGCAGACGCTGAGGAAAATGGGCGTGTCCCGCTTGTAGTGGCGCATCATGAGGCCTCGCCGGCGGTAAAGGAGGACGCCGGCGACGAGGAGGAGGAGGAGGAGGACGGCCAAGACTGCCAGGGTCCAGAGGGCGGCGCTGGAGCTCTTCGACTCCAGGGCCGAGGGACCGCTGATCACCGTGAATATCTGGAGGGGGGGGGGGGGGGGGGTTAATGGAGTCTGCCGGGTATCTCTGTTCGTATACATATATATGTATACGCATACACACACACACACACACACACACACACACACACACACACACACACACACACACACACACACACACACACACACACACACACACACACACACATATATTTTATATATATATATATGTATATATATGTATATATATAATATATATATATATATATATATATATAAATATATATAAATATATGGGCTTGGAGGTCACTTGGCCGGGAAGGGGTAAGTGCCTGCAAATAGCCTCCCCACTGAAATGCTTCCAAGAAAACTGCAAAAATTAGAACAAGAAACTCCCTCATTTGTGGCAGAAAGAGGCTTCCGCTTTGTCTGAATTATTAGCGACAATATCACCGTTTCTTTTCTTTTCTCGACTGAGTTCTGTGGACTCCCCCAGAAACCTACTCTGATAGTGCATGTATGTGTATTAATAAACTAGTGCTATTTTGACTCGATGTATGCGTGTGCATCATACTGACGATAAAGGTGTGCCATGTATAAAACTAACGAAAGAAGGAATAGAATAAACTGCAGCTGGAAAACAAAATAGATAAAGATAAAGAAGTGAAAACAGAGAAGGAATTATAATAAGAAAAGAGATAGAACAAGCTAAGAAAAAACAACAACAATAATAAAACACTAAAACAAAACAACATAGAACAAACATAAAAACAACAACAAATCGAACAGACTCCTGACCCTCTCCTGACCTGGGGATTCCCGCAGGAACTATGGAAGGGCGTGATGTTCCGAGCGACCTCCTGCGCCGCCACCACCCGCACGGTGTTCTTCTGGAGGGACGCGCGACTCAGGCACCGCAGGGCACTTAGGGCGTCGCTCTCCCACGTGTCTATCAGGTTCCCGTCGAACTTGACCTCGCCGAGCACGCTGACCTGGAGTGGGGGGCGAGGGAGAGTGGTGAGGATGGACGAAAGTTTGTCTTCATATGACAATAAGCAAGCGAGCGCACGCATATACATGTATTATCCATCCATGCGAGAATTCTTGCATACCTCCATCTACATAAAAGAAAAGAAAAAAAGAAGAAGAAAATGCATCTGCAACTTACCATCAGCGCCTCCTTCTGCAGGTGTCCGAAGGTGTTTTCCGAGAAGGAGACATTGAGGTTCCCAGTGATCGAGAAGGCGCCGGTGCTCACCTCTTGGAAGCGACACTCGCTCACCTCCACCGACTCCACCTCCGACTGCGGGGGGGAGGGGGGGGGGGTTAAAGCTGTCTACTCTTTTTTCTTGTTCATTTTTTTTGTCATGTTTAGTGTATTGGTTTTATTTAGTTGTTTTTCTCATTTGTTTTGGTTGGACAAATCGTGTATTGTTCCCAATGGTTTGTTTCGTTTTCTTGTGGGTGATATGGTTGTTAGTAAGACTATTATTGTTACTGTTACTGTTATTATTCTTGTTATTATTATTATTATTATAATTATCGTTATCATTATCATCATTATTATCATCAATACTATCATCATTTCCATTGTACTATTATTATTGTCATTATTACTATTGTTTTTATAATTATCATCATTATCATTATTATTGTTATCATCATTATCATCATTATCATCATCATCATTATCATCATTATCATTATCTTTATCATTATTCCTGTAACCATTTTGTTTAAGTATTTATTTTCTTATTCATATACGTATTTGATAGTTATCTGATTTATATATGATGTATTCATATAATGTATTATAGGGTGTTATTTCAATTCTGCTGTCAAAATTCTATTAATTATTAGTCCCTCTCTCTGTCTGTCTGTCTGTCTCTCTCTCTCTCTCTCTCTCTCTCTCTCTCTCTCTCTCTCTCTCTCTCTCTCTCTCTCTCTCTCTCTCTCTCTCTCTCTCTCTCTCTCTCTCTCTCTTTCTCTCTCTCTCTCTCTCTCTCTCTCTCTCTCTCTCTCTCTCTCTCTCTCTCTCTCTCTCTCTCTCTCTCTCTCTCTCTCTCTCTCTCTCTCTCTCTCTCTCTCTCTCTCTCTCTCTCTCTCTCTCTCTCTCTCTCTCTCTCTCTCTCTCTCTCTCTCTCTCTCTCTCTCTCTCTCTCTCTCTCTCTCTCTCTCTCTCTCTCTCTCTCTCTCTCTCTCTCTCTCTTTTCCCTCTCTCTCTCTCTCTCTCTCTCTCTCTCTCTCTCTCTCTCTCTCTCTCTCTCTCTCTCTCTCTCTCTCTCTCTCTCTCTCTCTCTCTCTCTCCCTCCCTCCCTCCCTCCCTCCCTCCCTCCCTCCCTCCCTCCCTCCTTTGCAAAAGCAACTTGGATAATGGAGGAGCAAAGGAGCGCAATATCATTTATCCTTATCACTATTATTATAACAATAATAAATCACTTTACACTTATTAGCACTGTAATTATCATAAAAAAACAGCACCCTCAGGCCCTTACACTATGCGTGATGTTGAAGGCCCCGGCGCCCAGGGAATTGACGAGGACCTTGTGCATGCGGAAGCCGACCCAGTTGTGGAGGGACCGCTGGCTCAGAGTGACCACCCCGCTGGCAGAGACCGGCCCTTCCACCGCGCCCACCGCCGAGTCCTCGATCACTAAGTAACGCATCTGTTGGGAGAGCGAGAGGGGGATGGGGGGGAAGGGGAGGGAGGGGGTGGAAGGGGGTGGAAGGAGGTGGGGGAGGGGGGTGGGAAGAGGTGGGGGAAGAGGGTGGAAGGGGGAGGGGAGGGGGGAAGGGGTTAGTGGGATTTGTTGTGATTGTATTATTATTATTATTATTTTTGTTATTTTCGGTGCTTTGCTGGGACTTGAACAAAAAATTTTACTGTATTTTTTATACTTTATCAGTGTGTGGATTATTGGTTTCCTGTGTTAATAATGATAATGGTTGTAATCATTCCCGTTATTATTAATATCATTACCATTATTATCATTACCAACATTATCATTATTATATAATCCATTAAAGTATTACCACCATTAATCAACAATACAACCACCCATCACCACGAACTCAAAAACTAACAAAAAAACAAAACAAAAACACAAGACGCACTAGACACAAAAAGAACACACGCACATAGAAAAAAAAAAAACACGCACACAGAAGAAAAACACGCACACAGAAGAAAAACACGCACATAGAAGGGGAAAAACACGTACATAGAAGGAAAAAGAAAACACGAAAGAAGAAGGAAGAGAAACAAGAAGAAGAAAGAGAAATAAGAAGAAAAAGAAACAAGAAGAAAAAGAAACAAGAAGAAGCAAAAGAAACAACAAAAAAC
>NC_061850.1:1297892-1300392 GCF_019202785.1 Penaeus chinensis | reverse complement strand
GGGGCTGTTGGAGCTCGTCATTAAGTAAAGAAAAAAAAAATAATATTGATATTACTGACACAAAATCATTGACACCACACAGGCCAAGTGCTGAACGAGATATGGAGAAGACAATATGAACTGACCAAGTACCTATGCCCTTCATGCTCGAGTTGCCACATGACTAAATTCCTGTATTTCTGACGTGGAAATACACTATGAATCAGAAGCTTTGCTGTTTTGTTGAGTGAAGTAAAGCTGTTTTCCTTTTCTTTTCTCCTTTTCCCCGCATTTCTTCTGCTAAATCAGATATTTCGTGTCACTTCTCACTCCCCACGGCGACAAGAGCACATCGATAGCCAGAATATACATCTGTTATCAAACAACTTACACGTCTGGAAAGGAATTCGAAAGTACACTGAATACAAACTCAAATTCCTTACCTCCCATTCTCGGAATCAAAAAGAAAAAAAAAAAAAAAAAAAAAATGGAAGCGACGAAAGGAATCGATTCGTGGTAAAGTACAGCGTTAGGCAATTCCAAATGAATCATTAGAATAAGCAGGACAACGCGATAAGAGCTGAAGCTGTAACACACAGATATTAAATTCACTATTGGTTTATTGGTGTATTTAGCTGGAGGCAACAGTTTAACCGCCGAGAATTCAGAATTACACCCACAGAACCGGCCTTATTTAGTTTAAACAGATTTCCAAAGATATGTACAACAAGCCTTCCGAACGAAATAATGTTCACTGTGACTTCGGAAGAAAATAGACACACACACAGTAAAACGAGATGGAATTATTGAAATGAATAAACCAGATGTACTATGCATCGCTAACTCCAAATTGGATCCTCCGTAGACGACGTAACCTTAGGCTCTGAGACTAGGATATTAACAAGGGAAGGAGTCATTATGAAGGAGATTAAGCAAGACCCCAGAGTGGAACTAAAGCCGATTGAGGTTGAAACCAGCGGGGTAAACATAGGTATAATCACGTTGTACATGCCACCTCATACGTCGGTGTTGTCACAAGAAAATTACCAAAGACTAATTCAAGTAACGTTAGAGAGCCTGGAAAAAGTGCTATAATTTTCGGAAATTAATGCAATAGAAATTCATTTAACGGGAGATTTTCATAGTAAAACAGACTGGGAAAGTTCCATCCAAGAACTCGTCCAGATTCATAAATGATTTTTTTCTTTTCCAAAATGTAACAGATCATTCCAAGGTAAGAGGGCTAGATAGGCCGTCTATGCTTGACCTAATATTCACAAAGCATAAAGATGACCTTAAAGATATGAGATTTACTACTCTATAGGAAAAAGTGACCATGTAATAACCTTAAACTTAAATACTATCTGCTACAGAACAAAAACAAAACACGTAAATAAGGAAAGAAAAGGAAAGTACAATTACAAGAGAGGTAATAAAAAAAAACTTAAAGATTTCTTTGATAACATGTACTGGGAAACACTCTTGGACGAAGAGAAACTTGATATACAATAGTAAAAAAGAAAGAAACGCTGTCTATAAAAAAGGAGTAGAAAAATATTCAAAACTGAAGCAAGAAATGGCCAAAGGCGGTTCAATTGTTAAAATGCTAGAAAGTGAGATAAACAAACGGCTCCTCTGGATGAGGTTTAGAAGAGATTGATCTCAGGCAGCGTATGAAAGGTATAAAGTAGGAAGAAATGAATATACCCAAACCATGATCGAGGCGAAATTAGACTTTGAAAAGGATATGATTAATAAATGCACAAATCAACTAAAGCTCTTCTTTAACTACATAAATAGTAAGACTAAAAGTAAAGATCAAATTAGCGCCATCAAAGACAATAACATCATTTATACTAAGGAGGTGAAAATGTGTGAAATCCTTAATGAGAAAATTCAGTCACTGTTTGTTCAGGACCCAAACTCTGAAATGGGACGTAAGCATACAAACGTAAATCAGAATATCGAACACATCACACTAAAAAATAACGAAATAAAAGATCTATTGAAAGGGTTAGACCAGACTAAAGCAGAGGGACCAGATGAGATTTCTATCTGGCTTCTGAGGGAGAATTATGTCTATGTTATTGATATTCCAAAATTCAGTGAAACAAAGAAAACTATCAAAAGATTGGAAACTCGCCAACGTTACGCCCTTACATAAAAGCGGCGACAAGCAAAAGCCTCTAAATTATAGACCAGTTTCGTTGTAGTTAGAAAGGATCTTTAGGAAACACTGGGATAAAGTACTTGAAAGAACCCCATATAATATCAAATAAACAATTTGATTTTAGGGAAAGCAGGTAATTTGTAGCAAATTTCCTGTTTGAATAATAGAATTTCTGAAATATTACAAGAACAATACGACTGGGTGGAGTGTGTATAAACTTTAAAAAGGCGTTTGGTAAGGTTTCTCATAGAAGACTATTATGGAAATTAGAGCAAATAGGTGGAGTAAAAGGCAAACTCCTCGAATGGATGAAAGACTTCCCTCATGAAAGACAGGTGAGCATCGTAAGTA
>NC_061850.1:1270392-1272892 GCF_019202785.1 Penaeus chinensis | reverse complement strand
ATAAACTAAAAAGTGATACTACACAAAACAAGAGAACCTGACAGGAGAGTCAGTGCTGCTTGGCTTCTCTCATCTGAATCAAGTAGCTACAATATCCCTACCTTAATTAGAGCCCCCTTTTCAATATCAGTGGGGTGGACTGATGACATAAACAAACTGCCTAATAATTCCTAGTTTCATATCACAAAATATCTAATGTAACTTACTAGTACCCACTCAAGTGGAGTTAGTTAATGGGTTGATGAAGTACGAACCCGAGACCTCTACTGCTGAGCCATGCCCTAAATGCCATCAAAGTCGCTTTGCTTCCTTGAACTGACCGTAAATTATGTGCTTGAACTTTTTAACCATTTTCATCTTACCTACACAAGACAATACATAACACCTTTGTATTTGGATGCAAAGCAAGCGATACACATTCTCCAAGATCTATATATCTAGGGTATCCAGCAATTAATTGCCTGTGACAAAATATAGTGCAGTACTGTTCTACAGCATGATAAATAATGAAAACCTGTTACAACTGATATTTATTGAAGAAGAGATGTAGTGAAAAGAAAATTATCATGGAAAAATTATTTTTTTCTTTTCTTTTTTTCTCTCAGTGTAATGTGGTTAACTGTTGGCCTTTCTTCCTTTATCATTTCCTTCCTTTTCACTGATGGATAAGTTGAAACAACTATAATAACTGGCAAAAGACTAATAAAATTAAACATTGACGTTCAGTTTACACTTCAGTCAACACTTCTTACTTCCATGTCAGGGCTATTTTCTGTTAGTGAGAAGAAAGAGTATGCCTCTCATGCAGGCCATCTTAATGTGTTCAGGTCTCAATCAAATCTCTAAATCTGTAATTACTTGGATTCTTGCCAAACTTTAGCATTGCTTTTAATTAGTAAGCCCATAAATTTTTTAAAATCTGAAGCACATTATAAATTCATCTAAACGTACTAAAACATCTGGAAATATGTTCTAACATAAGGAACATTTCTTGGTTTTTAAAGACAATATCTATATATATTCCAGATTATACATTTTGAAGTTTACAGATAATTTGGTTAATAGAGGGTTTAATGTACTGTGAAAATTTACTGGTACTTATTTTCTCCAAGCTATCAAAACTAAAACAACTGCCCGCAGATATGGTTAAATGGGCATATAATAGAATAATAAATACTTCATAATATCCAGTGTTATTGGTTATAAGGATATATAAGAGAATAATCAAATTCTTTGACAATGTCCGCTCCAAATGAAAAAATCCAACAGTATATAAAAATTTGGGTTTGGCCTCATTGCTTGTCAGCTCTTCTACATGAACTGCCAAATTGCTACAAAAATTTTGGTAATATATGAGCTTGTAGACCTTGTCGGGAATTTACCACTAAATAAGCAACCAGTTAAAGCTCCGTCTTGCCAGAATAGATCTAGTGGATAGATAATAGCAGACACTAGCACCTGAAATGCAGAATACTGTCAGGATGAATTTACCATAAATCATAGTAAGTTCCAAGTAGACTGGATAGAACACAACCAATAAACTCATAATAAAATGTCCCGGTTTAATAGTCACTTCAGGTATCTTCTACACAACTGACACAACATAGCTTATAAATCTCCAGAATACACATAGTAAGGACTTGCAGGTTTACCTGAGCGCGAAGGACGTGACATTCCAACTGCAATGATCTCACGACGGCCAGCCATCCACCACGGGAGGATTCAAGAGGATTCAAACAGAACCCACCCAGAATAACTAACAGGAAAACAATACACCTTACACAAGTACTGTCTCAAACTCCAATCACTACCATAAACCAAACGAAAATACACGAACTCCCTTAAATAAAGCACAAAATACCAAACCCGACCACCCACCCCTCCCAACGCCCACGACATCCACATGTGTCAGAGCCTCTTCCTCCTTCTCCTCTCCACTTACATCTGTTTCTGGGCTCGTATGATGGCCTCCACATCCTGCTGGTTAATCTGGCCCGCAAGACCCTGCACAAAGACCTCCGGAGCCGTGTAATTCTGGAAACATTCGATGCTCCCGAGGTCGCTGTCAGGGGAAGACGCCGCCATCATGTAAACAAAACACAGCTGATCGATCACGTCCGGCGTTCGCGCTGCGGAGGCGTGCTTTTAGGCTTTGCGTCTCGGGCTTTGACGCAAATCAAATGATAATTGGGATAATGGTGATAACAATAATGATAATAATAATGATGATGATAATTATAATAATGATGATAATAATAATAAGGATAATAATAATAATAAGGATAATAATAATAATAAGGATAATAATAATAATAAGGATAATAATAATAATAAGGATAATAATAATAATAAGGATAATAATAATAATAAGGATAATAATAATAATAATGATAATAATAGTAATAACAATAATAATACTAATAGTGCTAATGATAATAATGATAATAATAATAATAATAATAATAATAATAATAATAATAATAATGATAATAATAACAAC
>NC_061850.1:1252892-1267892 GCF_019202785.1 Penaeus chinensis | reverse complement strand
AAAAGAACCGACATTATAGATAGGAAATACCTCTTTCCTCAAAGCTCTTTCTCGAATTCCAGCGATCGGGCTCCATTGACCTCTGCGCATGTCTCGCTTCATCTGTTTTCGGCGCCATTGAGGGTGCGTAGGTGTGTTTTATTCATTATTTACGTAACGAGTAATCCTGGCAACAAGCACATGTTCCCTGATGAGTGCAATTGTCCGTTGGTAGAGGACATATGTTAATGGCATGGCAGAGGTGACGACATTCTTGCAAATAAAATAATTCTATGTGTTGCAGATTGCAGACATTCTCGTCGTGAAGTTTGTAACATTTTCAGAACGAAATTCGTTTGTTTCTCTGATTTTATCTTAGTTAAACTAAATCCATTAATCTATTTAATAACATTATTGCCATTATTATTATAATTATCATTATTATTATTATTATTATTATCATTATTATTATTATTATTATTATTTTTATTATTATTATCATTATTATTATCATCATTATTATTATCATCATTATCATTGCTATTATTTTTATTCTTGTTCTTGTTCTTTTTCGTCTTATTATTATTACTACTATTATTATCAATATTTTTTTCTGCAATGGGATATTTTTGTGTATGCTGTAGCACGTAGGCCACAAGTAATTTCCACGGGTGTTATTTATCTATCTACTTATCTATCTATCTATTTATTCATTTGTTGGTCGTTGCACGTTTTCACTCCTCCGTGTGTGTTCGCCGAATGGACAATCGTCGTAAAGATTACAAGACCATAAATTTTATTATCACTCTATTTATTTCTCTATCTCTCCATGGTTTGTCTGTCTGACGGTTTACATATTCTACGTTAGCATATTAAAATTCCGTAGTTGCTAAATGATAGTATCGCACACACACATTCATGTATGTATGTATATGCATGTATACATATGTGTGTATATTTGTATCTCTGTTTGAAGGGTCTTTGTGTACACCATTCATCCACATTCAATATACATGGAGGAATGGATGTCATGACAGTCCTTACTGAGTTTAACGAAAGAGTAAATGGTATGTTTTACCTTTTTTTTAGTTTTTTGAAAGCAAATTGGATGAATATGTAACTAATGTGCTTGATTTCTGCATTTCATTTTGCTTTTATTTTAATTGTATATATTAATTGCAGAAACTCATTCACACTTCAATTTGTTTATCGTGTTCTCAACTAAAATTTGTTCAGGTTCGAGTATTGTTACTCATAGCCTTATTACTGGAATTATATCATTCCGTGTAAATGTGCCATCGTGCCTTGTCTCACTAACTTTTTATACAGAATTAATTGTGATACCATAGATATATGTTCACAAAACAACACACACACACACATATATATGTGTGTGTGTGTGCGTGTCATTATTATATATTTGGTTGGTCAGACACTTCTGTGACATTAGTAACTTTAGTTTCACTATAAAAACCATGTTTTATTTTGCATTTGATATAATGCTATCAACTGTTCCAATTTTCTTCATATGCCTCAATTTCTCATCAATTATTCAAGTAATATTTTTTTTTTATTTTACTTTTTTCATCTCAAAAAGATATATCCATTTCCTAAAAATAAGTTCAAAAATAGATCACAAGGATAAGACAAAACCACAGACATATTTTTCTAAATATATTGTTTTATAAATATTTACAGATTTTACATTCTCAACCTGAGTAGTGATAATAAAATAGGGAAACAGCAGATTATACTGTTCATACTTGACTACAATCTCCTTCTCTTCGGTGCATCCACAAAAACAGATGTATCTAGGCTCTTGTAGGACTCCCTCATTTAAATCGCTTTTCATCTTAGTTCATTATCATCTTCCTTTCACTCTCTCTTATTTTCTTCACCCTTTCTAACTGATCAATTCATTATCCTTACTTCCTTTCTCTACCTCTCCGTCTCTTACTTTCTTTTCTATCCCTTTCTAATTGATCAGTTTATTGTCATTATTTCCTTTCTTTCTGTCTTTCTCCATCATCGTGATCTTGATGTCAGCCACATCTAGATCGAAGTCTCCGATCATTTTTCTTCTCCTTCTTCTTTCTTAAATTTCTCTTCGCTCTCTCTCTCTCTCTCTCGAAATTCCTCTTCCTCTATCAAACAACTTTCTTTTCTCCTTTCCAAATTCCTTTTCTCTCTCTTTCTTCCGACTCCTGAAGCCCCACGAGAGTCTAAGTCCATCAGGGTAGAAGGGACACAACCTCTGTTTCCTCGAGTGTTTGGCAGCTTATGAACAAAGTTTGGGGTCTGATGCATGGTTTAGGTTCATTTTTTTAGGGCCTGATCAAGTAAGGTGAAAACTATACAGTGGGATATATATAATTTTTTTTTCTTTTTTTTGTTTTTTTTTTTTACATTTTTAAAAATCTTCAAGCCACGAATTTCAAGGGATCAGCTTACTTCAGATATTCCGGTCATGCATTCGGAGTTTTTCTTTCAGCAAGACATTACTATAATGCCATATAGATTTACCTTACACATGACGCCCGTACTAAACATAGGACACAATGGGCCTTCACCCTGACGACAAAGGGTGTTGCGTGAGACAAGGCTTCTGATCCCTCGGCTCTCAGAACATTGGGAGGCAAAAGAGGTGAAAATTATGAGGTAATGAGAGTGCAATTGCTATTATTTGGTTGATTCTGATTGGGTTTGACTGGACCATACCTGGGATATAGGAAGAACTTCCCAGGAACCCGTACATGCAGAACAGCAACAACTCGAACAGACCAAAAGATACCCATAAAATCGAAAAAAATAATAGTAACTGAATAACATGCTGTTTCTGAGGTTACCAATAAACCAAAGACATAAGATGTGGCAAAGGAGTTAAAAAAAAAAACACGTTTCTCGCCACACGTACACATCGAAGCAAAGATATAAAGAGAAAAAGAAAAAAAAAAAAAAAAAAAGGAAAAAAAATCATCAATATTGCTCCAGCCGTTATCCATCTCATATATATATATATACATATAATATATATGTATATACTTCTATTTTAAGTATTCCTGGATTTGGATCAGGCTCTGAGCGCCCTATTCTGCATGTTTGGCCCTGGCCGACTACAGTACAAGTTATGACTGACTTAAAGAGACGCTACTCGAGGCGCGCCGTGAAGCCAGCAAAGGCGAGGAGATGCGACGAACCGATGGCGTCCCCCTTCGAACAAGGCGGAAGGGGGGGGGGGGGGGACGAGATACACTGTACATACCAAATATCATAATCAAAATGAAGAAACGTGTTGCCACTAAGTGATGACCGCGAGGAACATCACTCTTACACACGGCTTGATGAAAATACACATAAATAAACAATAACAATTAGATTCGTCCCGCAGTCGCCGACGAACACGGAGGGCGAAAGGGGAGACTCGTGGAAACAAGAGTCAAATTGGAACAAAACATAACAAACATAACACATCTTATTATTTTCTCTTTCTTTTTTTTTTTTTTTGGGCGTTGATTGCAAAAACATCTCCTTTTGCATTTTTCGCTGGTCATTCGCGCCTAAATAGAGGTAAGTGCAGGAAGGTATAATATTGGCAACCCCAAAGAAAATGGAGTCGAGAGAAGGTCGAGAAAATTACACGTTTTCCACCAAAAGGCAACAAAAAATTAATAAAAAAAAAACAAAAAAACAGAGAGACAAAAATGCCCATGAACAAAATAATTCGTTAATTAAAAAAAAAAAAAAAAAAAAAAAATACTGACTAATCAATCAAGAAAATATCAACTTTTTTTCGTTCTTCTCTCCTGTTTTTTTTTTTTCTTCTTTAAGAAAATCCACATGTAATCCAATCCGAAAGAATCGAAGGGTTGACTGACTGACTGACTGCCCGTTGCAAGCATCAGTCAATTCGCGCAACAAATGGCCGGAAAACGTGCACGCTCCACCACTCAACCTTTCTCGTTGCCAACTAGGTTTAGGGTGCAACAAAATCACGAGTTAGTTTAAAAATGGATAAACTTGGACTGAAATATATTAAGAATTGCAATATAAAAATCAAAAATGTCTTAATACTTCAAGCTTATAAAAATCCAAAAAATACTATGAAGGGGGGAAACAACAATAATGAATAAAAGAGGGAAAAAAAACAACAGGCTATAATTACAAAAAGGGAGGGAAAGAAGGAGAGACACAAGAAGAGATGATAAAAAGGGAAGAAAAAGAAGAAAGGAAAACATACCAACAAAGCACAATGACTTTGCTTTGCAGTGAACATAAAAACAAAAAATCTCTTGTACTTAACCACCTCTTGCTTAGTTTAGTCAATTAGTTTTGTCATATATTATATAAAAAAATGACTACAAGCAAAATATCTAAATGATTCTCACGGTTCTATGATACATAAAACACTATACATCAAATCAGACACGGATTTCATAAATGGAGTAATGTAAGCGTAAGAAGAATTAAAAAACACAAAAAAACAATAAAAAAAAAAAAAATCAGACAGCTCTAGACTCTAAGGAAACGCGGTTCTCTTCTATCTCGGGATTTTTTTTTCTCTCTCTCTCTTTCTCTCTTTTTCTTCTTCAGAAAACATTTACATGACACGCACCCAAAGATATGTGTTGGACCAGAATATACCATTTGTTTCACTTCTATGATTTACCAATGACAGATTTTTTTTTTGACAATATCATTTTCTTTTCTTCTTTTCCATGGACTCTTTGAATAGCAAAAATACAAAACAAAATAAAACAAAACAGAAAGTTACTGAATATAATAACTTGGGACTACTCTGAGAAGACTAAAAGTAGAAACAATTATAATTAAAAGGTATATTCCCTCGTGCGGTCGTTTGCAAACTCCTGCGCGCCAACGGAAGGGTCTTCACGTCAGGCAGGAAATGTCATACAATTATCTATTATAATATTTTAAAATTATCTTCTATGTTTCATTCTAAGTTCTATCGGAAACCTACCTGAAATCTTTATTCCCTTTTTCGCAGAGAAAGAGAGAGGAGAGAGAGAGGAGAGAGGAGAGAGGAGAGATAAGAGATGAGAGAGGAAAGAGAAGAGAGGAGAAAGAAAAGAGGAGACAGAGAGAAAGAGAGAGAGAGAGAGAGAGAGAGAGAGAGAGAGAGAGAGAGAGAGAGAGAGAGAGAGAGAGAGAGAGAGAGAGAGAGAGATAGAGAGAGAGAGAGAGAGAGAGAGAGAAATCCGCTTCTATCAAAGAGGAAAAGGAAAAAAAAGAAATAAAAAATCAATCTCCACTAACGAAATTAAAATTGAAGAAAAAAAAAAAAACTTTCCGCCTTGCGAAATATAATGTTGAAAAGCATCAACAAGCTCATGTACTGTACGTAAAAAATAAAAGAAAAACAAAAAACAAACAAACAAAATCTATGTGTAAAATGACCCATATTCTCATATTCCCAATAGAAAGCTGAGCCATGCATAAATAAGTTTTTTTTTCGTATTTTTTTTATATTTTAAATAGAGACGATCATAAATAGGAGTGAGCTAAGCACGTATCCCCTACGTAAACAAAGGCCGCAGAGTGCAAGATGGCTCAGTGGACAATCACTGCGGCGCTCTGTTGCATAGACTCTTAACTCGCGGGAAAAGACAGTAAGAGTGAATTAGTACTATAAGGAGAGGGGTGCGGCTGGGGGAGGGGGCAGAGAGGAGGGGGACATCTATAGGCAACTCATTTTAACATACAAATCATTTTTTTTGAACACTGAAGATGCGCTGCGGCGTGAGAACGAACGGACGCAAAAAAAAAAAAAATTGCTTGAAATTTGGTTTAAAATCCTCAACTGAATATTTCATATAAGGAGAGAGAGGAAAACGGAGGAAATTGATTGGTCTCGCTACGAATGAATCTCTCCAACTCTAAAACAAAGCAAAGCCAAAAAAAAAGAACAGGAGAGGCATCCGGTTGCGCTGATTTCGCGGCCGGATGCCCGACCGCCGTTCGCTCTCTCCCGCGGCGCCTCCTTCTTCCTTCCTTCCTTCCTTCCGCCCGAGACGCGACGGAAGCTCCCTCCTCCCTCGCGCCTCTTCCTATCCTACGTGTCAACTGACCTTAACCTTAAGTTCCACTCTAATGTTATATCACATCGAAATTTATCTTAATACGTAGTCTGACAATCCAGTTTCATATTTTTTTGTAGATTTTTTTTTCTTTGTGTGTGTATAATGTAAGTATTAGTAAAAAAAGGAATCACAGTTTTGGTGCCCGTTGCGCCTGAGGCGTCTGGCGTCGCACACGCGCCTCCCATCGCCTGCGGCTGCGGCAAGCGTCACTCGGCCTCCGCTGCGGCGGCGCGGGAGGCCCTCAGGGCAGGTGGCTTCTTGGTCCCCCTAACGAACAGGAAGTCCTCAGACAAATGCATGGAGTCCTTGGCTATTCCGAAGGCAGTGGCGATCTCAGCCGGCGTTGAGGTCGCTGTCGGCGCAGTGCCCCGGGCGCACGCGCGACGCCGGGGCCGCAGGCGGCGCTCTCGGCTCAGCCGGGCCCCGCGCGGCGGCGGCGCGAGGGGCGAGCGCCTGGCGGTTGGGCCCGGAACGTCAGTGGAAGGGAGTGCTCGTGCTGGAACGGTTGCCAGGAGCAGCGGTAGCAACAGCAGTAGCTTATGTCAATGTTTATCCGATATAAATTAGCGACCCGACTAGCTTGTGCACATGAAAGGCGTGGTGGGGGCGGCCGCCCGGGGGGGGGCGGCGGCCCCCACGCCAACACCGGCGGGCAGCGCCAGCCGCGCCGGGGGTGTCGGTGCTGCGAGGAGGTTTCCGAGGCCTCTGGTCACCGACTGCAGGATGTGGCAGTGTTGGGGCTGACCCCACGGGGCCCCAGGGGGTCCTCGTCCCCCCCGGCCCACGGCTCGGGGTGACGGCGAGGGTTCGCGAAGTGGTCGGCGGGTCGGGACAGCCGTCAGAACATGACCTCCTGCATGTCTGTCGGGGTGGTGGACGTGGACGTGGACAGCGACTCCGCGTTCGACTGCGTCCAGATCTCGATCTGGCGGTGGCACTCCTTCAGGCAGTCCTGCGGGGAAAGGCAACGTTAGTACAGAGGGCCTAAACAAACAAACAAACGGAACAGAAACAGAAGACAACAAGGCGTCAGCGCCTGGCGGGCGGGGAGGAGAGCCTGCGGACTCGTCCCGCCCGACGGCTCTGTCCCTTCCCCGCCCACTCGCGCCCCGGGACGCCTTCGCCAGGGGAGGGGGGGGGGGGGGTGCAAGAGGATGAGGAGGAGGACGGGAAGGGGGGAAGAATGGGGGAGAAAGGAGGAAAACGTGATGAGCAGGGAGAGGAAGGAGAGGCAGGGAAAAGGGAAGAAGGAGCAGAAGCAAGAAGACAGATGTAAGGAAGGAAGAGCGAGGAAGAAAGAGCGGGAAGAGGCGGCGTCTGCGGGTGCCGGCTGCGTGTAACGGCTCGACCCGTGGCACTTCCGGCGAGGCGAGCAAGGGAGGGCGGGGGCGGGGCACCAGCGGCAGTCACGGTCATTATGGGGATCGGAGTACAGCCCCTTTGCCCCCCCCCCCCTCCCCCCCCGCCCATGCCGCCTCTCCTTGCCAACGGATAGAGCCCCCCCCCCCACAGAGTCAACTAATACGCCACCGAAGAAATGGAAAATTCGGTGGCAATAATGATAATAATGGTAATAATAATAAAAAATCCTCCTACTACTACTAACAACAAATCAACAATATTAATAACAATAACACTAATAATACCAAGTAACAAGAAAAAAAAGGTAATAATATCGGCATTACCAATATCACTAATGGTAAATCCATCTTACAAAATAGAAAATGGGAAAACGAAGAAGAGAAGAGAAGAAGAGAAGAAGAGAAGAGAAGAGAAGTAGAGAAGAGAAGAAAGAAGAGAAGAAAGAAGAGAAGAGAAGAAGAGAGGAAGAGAAGAGAAGAAAGAAGAAAGAAGAGAAGAAGAGAAGAGAAGAGACAGCAAACAAAGGAGGGTCGGAGGCCGTGCCATATCTCAGATTTTAGCGCGAAACGAAGAGATAATTTTATCGCCTTCTGTCCGTTATATTTTTTTGGGGGTGACATCAATAAAAAAGACTTTTATAATTCATCTTATTCATCATGAATCTAAATTTACTGATTTAAATTATTCACCAATAATCCTACAAGAACTACTTCTTGTCACACATTAAAATAGATACAAGACAAAAATAATCAATATTGAAAAAAAAAAAAAAAAAAAAAAAAAAAAAAAAAAACGGATCAACAAGCCTAAACAAAACTCAAATCAAATACACAAAAATTAATGCATCTCATGAAAAGAAAATTTAACGAAATGACACCAAATAAGCGAAATGTCAAAGACGTCACGAAAAGGGGAAACGGAGATAAAACAAATAAAGAAAACAAAAAGAAAACTGAGTATCCACCTCCCCCCTCTCCCCCCCTCAGCTTGGGCACAGACGAAAGAGGGTCAAAGGTCATGGGGGAGGGGGGGGGGTAAGGATAAAGGTCGTGTAGGGTCACCAGAAAACGACCACTTGAAGATTTCCTTCCTCGAAAATGAAGAAAAAATTAAATATAAATGGTGTAAACAAATAAAAATAATACAGGAGGATATCTATATAACGTTAGTGCATTTGTTATTATTATTTATTTATTTTGTGTGTAGTCATTAATAATAATAATAACGATAATAATAATAATAATAATAATAATGATGATGATAATAATAATACAAATAATAATAATAATAAAATGATAATAATACATTCTCAAAACCCTCTGTTCTCGATAGGCCTACGAAACGCGAATGCATATTATTACAGCCTCAAGTAGGCTCACAAAGACCCATTTTCTGGAGGCAGGGAATCCTCCCCTCCCCCTCTCCCCCACCCACCTCCTAACTGCATCCTTGAAAAATCGGCTCAAAATCCCCCCTCCCCTCCCCCTCCCCCTTCCTCTTTACCTCGGTTTATTTTATTAGTTTTGTGTTTGTAAACATCTTCGTCTATAAAGTGGGCTGAGGACACTGAAGGGGACGTCAAAACATGGCCTCAGGAACCCCCTGGGAGGGCTGGGGGGGCGGCCAAGGGGGGGGAGGAGAGGGAGAGAGAGTGGGGAAGATAAAAAAGAGAAAAATTTGGAAGTAATCCCGTGGGAACATTGGGGAGACAGTGGTCGGTCTAGAGTATAAATATATGTATGTATGTATGTATGTATGTATATGTATATAATATATATATATATATATATATATATATATATATATATATATGTACAGTATGAACACAGTGTGTGTGTTTATGCATACAGACACATACACACACCCGATGTACATATATACAGTTCCCGTGTCTGCAACTGAACATCCCACATTCACTGCACTCCAGCTTTCCTCTCGTCCAAAAAGTAAACCCAGAACTGAAAGTCACAAGCCAGTGACATCAAAGACGACCGAAGCGTAAAGGTACGTACGCACACCGACAGAAAAATCGCCCCGAACTTAGGATATTGGGTAACATGGCTCTTTTTTCCGTGCGTGAAGGCGAGCTGGCGTCTGGGGAGAGGGAAGGAGGGAGAGGGAAGGAGGGAGGGGAAGGAGGGAAGAAGCGAGAGGGTGAGGATGGAGGGGAGATGGGGAGAGGAGAGAGGGAAGGAGGGAACAGGGGATGGAGAAGAGGAGAAGGGAAAAGAGAAGGAAGAAAAAAAATAGGAGAAAGGGAAGGAATAGAATAGAGGAGAAAGGAAAAGGGAGATAATAAAGGAGAGAGAGAGAAGAGGATAGAGGGGAGAGGAGAGGAGAGAGGGATGAAGGGAGAGGTCAAGGAGGCGGGGAAGAGGGTCACTACACCCACACACACAGTGGCTGTCGAGGGGCGGCGCAGAGGGCACGAGGGGAGAAGGAGGCCCGCCCAACCTTTTTATTGGGTGTTCTGACCTTTCTCACAAGACCTGGCACCAAAATATGACCTGACCTGGCATCCTTAAGGCCGTGGGGAGGGGGAGGGGGAGGGGGAGCCGAAGAGGAAAAGGAGAAGAAGGTGAAGAGGGAGGAGAAGGAATGGGAACAAGAGAAAGAGGGAAAGGAGAAAAAAGTAGAGAAAGAGAAAGAGGAAAAAAGAGACATAAAACTACAGATAGATATAGAGGAAAACTGTTCTTTTCCTCCCTTCTCCCGCGCCCCAAACCGAGGGGAGTTACTTCGAACTTCCGGTGGAATGAGGTGGGTGGCGATGGGAGGGAGGGGGGGGGGGGGGAGGGAGGGAGGGAGGGAGGGAGAGAAAGAAGGAAAAAGGAAAGAGAGAGAGAGAGAGAGAGAGAGAGAGAGAGAGAGAGAGAGAGAGAGAGAGAGAGAGAGAGAGAGAGAGAGAGAGAGAGAGAGAGGGAGAGAGACAGAGAGAGAGAGAGAGAGAGAGAGAGAGAGAGAGAGAGAGAGAGAGAGAGAGAGAGAGAGAGAGAGACAGAGGGAGAGAGAGAGAGAGAGAGAGAGAGAGAGAGAGAGAGAGAGAGAGAGAGAGAGAGAGAGAGAGAGAGAGAGAGAGAGAGAGATAGAGAGAGAAATACGCTTCCAGAGAAAGGATTGGGAGAGGGAATGAGAAAAGAAAGAAAGAAAAGGAGAGGACAGAGAGAGAGAGAGAGAGAGACCAGTCAAAACATTATCAACAGCGTGAGTGAGTGCTTTATTGTCATACAAACTAATATGTTTCATGATTGTCCTGAGCTCGGGGTGCGTGCACTCGCCCACGCACACAAACGCCCACTGTAGTTAAGATTTTCCACTCAGGAAGAGGTAGAGATAAGGAGAGCTAGACAGACAGACAGACAGACAGACAGAGATAAGAAGTAAGACAGACACAGAAAACACACACACACACACACACACACACACACACACACACACACACACACACACACACACAAACGAACCCCTCCTCCTACACCATCCCCCCCACCTGCCCCCGCACCTTCCCCCCCCCCACGCCCCCAACCCCCGCAAAGGACTGAGAAAAATCGTTCATCGCACCTTCGCCCTCCCCGCCCTCGAGAGCCCGTCGCTTATCGCTCGTTTGTTTGCACACAGTATCGCCCCAGATTGCAAAGCGAGCGAGTCTGCAACGAGGGTCAGGGGGCGGCAACGGACAGTGAGGTCTAAAGGGGGGGATAATGGAGGGGGTAAAAGGGTAAGGGGTAAGGGGGGGGGGGGCGAGAGGAGCTACAATGTGGGTGAAGATTAATGAGTGACGCCCTAAATTCTCTATTGTTTTGATATTTATTTTATATAATTTAAAAATATTTTTCATTTTTTAACAAATTTATTTTATTTTCTAATATTCATATCAAATGTGTTTTGAAAAATAATCCTGAAATAAGTAACACAATTTTCTCTATCTATATATAATCATCTTGTCATTATATCATTACTGACCGTGAGAAACGCCTCGAAAAGTGTAAGAAAAGACGAATTATCACTGGAAATCTAAAGAGGCGCCTTACGTGTGTAATTCGACTGACCCGTGACCAGCGGCGAGACAACGGACATAAAATAGCGGTGAATTATCAAACGGACCAAGGGCGGGATTTATCTCAATGCCTCCCTTTCTCTCTCTCTCTCTCTCTCTCTCTCTCTCTCTCTCTCTCTCTCTCTCTCTCTCTCTCTTTCCATTCCCTTCCTCCTCGCTCCGCACTTCCTCGTCTTCTCTAGCATTTCCTCTTCTCCTTCTAACCTCTCCCTCTTTCTCCCATACTTCCTTCTCTACCTCACTGTCCCTTCTCCTCTTCCCTTCTTTCTCCTCCCCCCTCTCCCCTTTTCCCTCTTTCTCCCCACTACCTCGCCTCTCCCCCCCCCCCCCCTCTTCCGTGCACCGCGAAACGTTGACGCTACAAGAGAAGTGTTTTAAAGGCCCTCTGTCCCCTCCCCCTCCCCTCCCCACCAGGCCCCCCTCCCGCTCCCTCCCCCCACCGTGCCTCCCCCCCCTCCCCCAACCCCTACTAAGCCTGTCCCAATGATAAACACATAAACATTCGCATATACACTCTTAACTGCTGGTGTATATTAAGAGATTGCATTCGGCAGAGGGGCCCGGAGAGGGGGAGATAGGGAGGGAGGGAGGGAGGGAGGGAGGGAGGGAGGGAGGGAGGGAGAGGGGGAGATAGGGAGGGAGGGAGGGAGGGAGGGAGGGCGGCGTGGGAAGATTGGCTAAAGGGAGAGGAGGGAAAGGACGGAGGGAAGGAAGGAAGGAGGAAGGAAATATGAAAGAAGGAAAAGGACCACTTTCATGCGGTAGAAATACACCAACCCCTCCAATAGGATTCCCTAGAACAGGTGACCGTCGAAAAAAATACATTAAAAAAACTATTTATTTACAAGTATTTTGTTCAAGAGAAATGAGGGGAGGAGGACGAACAGCTGATCGCTTGTCCTGACCGCCCGGCCAGAGTCGCCGAGGCCGCCGCCATCTTTGTTTGGGTTCTGAGTCAATGAAAAGTTTCGTTTCGTTTCGCTTCGAGGAGGAGGAGGGAGAGGGAAAGGAAGAGGGCGAGGAAGAGGAGGAAGATAAAGGCGAAGAGGAGAAGGAGGAAGAGGAATAATAATAATAATAATAATAATAATAATAATAATAATAATAAGAGGAGGAAGAACAAGAAGACGAGATGGGCGTGACGTCACGAACTGTCTGGGTTAATGCCGGCGTTTCTGTCAGCGACCGGAAGGGGAAGAATGCACGAGGCCGTGCTGGGAGGAAAGGAATGATGCGGAGGCAGGTGAGCGAGAGTGAGAAAGGGAGGAAGAGGAAAGAAAAGAAGAGAGGGAAATAAGGAAATAAGGAAGGAAGGAAGGAGGGGGAGGGGGAGAGAGAGGGAGAGGGAGAGGGGGGGAGAGAGAGAGAGAGAGAGAGAGAGAGAGAGAGAGAGAGAGAGAGAGAGAGAGAGAGAGAGAGAGAGAGAGAGAGAGAGAGAGAGAGCGAGAGAGAGAGAGAGCAGGGTGTGTATGTATTTGCGGGTGGGCGCGAGGGGGTCAAGGCTCAGGTCAAGTGCGGGCGTGAGTCACCCGGGCGGCGGGCGGGCGGGCGGGCGGGAGAGGAGGCCGAGGCGGGTACTGTCCTGCTGGAGGATGTGTTATCCTGCACATCCGCCTTCCTACGTGTCTAGAGGACGGGGGGACGGAGGGAGGAGAGAGAGGGGGGGGAGGGAGAGAGGGAAGGGAGGAGAGAGACGGGGGAAGGGAGGGAGGAGGGAGGGAGGAGAGAGAGGAGGGAGGGAGGGAGGAGGGAGGGAGGAGAGAGAGGAAAGGGGGAGGGAGGGAGGGAGGGAGGAGAGAGAGGGGGGAGGGATGAGGGGAGAGAGAGGAAAGAAGGGGAGATGGGTGAGGGGAGAGGGGAGAGGGAGGAGAGAGGGGTGAGAGAAGGGAGGCAGGAGGACGGGAAGGGGAGAGAGGGGTGGAAGAGAGGGATGAGGGGAGGAGGAGAGAGAGAGAGAGAGAGAGAGAGAGAGAGAGAGAGAGAGAGAGAGAGAGAGAGAGAGAGAGAGAGAGAGAGAGAGAGAGAGAGAGAGATAGAGAAGGGGGGGGGGGGGAGGCTGGCGATTACGTTTCTCCCTTTATGAAGATAAATAAATAAATAGATAGATAGACAGATATATAGATAAACAGATAAAGAGAGTCAGAGACAGACAGACCAAGAAAAAGAACGAGACAGACAGAAAAAGCGACGAGACAGACAGACAAACAGAGAAGAGAGAGAGAGAGAGAGAGAGAGAGAGAGAGAGAGAGAGAGAGAGAGAGAGAGAGAGAGAGAGAGAGAAAAGGAGCGAGGAAGAGGGAAGGAACAGCCGTCATATTCCAGCCACGCCGCCTCGCTTGTCTGCCGCCGAGACAGTTGTGTCTAAGGCAGGCGGAGAGTTGGGGCGAATCGAGGAATGTTTTTATGCGATTGGCGACGGTCAACGATCGGGAGGGGGGGGGGGGGGGGAGGGAGGGAGGGGGGAGGGAGGAGAGAGTGGGTGGGAGGGAGGGAGGGAGGAAGGGAGGAGAGTGGGAGGGAGGGAGGGGAGGAGAGAGTGGGAGGGAGGGAACTAGGGAGGGAGAAAGGGGGTAGAAGGCTTGTATCTATAACAAAATTAATCGTAAAAAAAGTATCAGTCACCATTGGAAAGGGTGATTGGAGGACGAAGAGAGAGAGAGAGAGAGAGAGAGAGAGAGAGAGAGAGAGAGAGAGAGAGAGAGAGAGAGAGAGAGAGATGGACCGAAAGTGACAGACATATAAAAAAGGCGGAGAAAAACAGCTACCTGATCCAAATGCACTGAAAAATCTCCGGACGCCGCACTCCACATTTCGCCGCCGCACCTTCCTCTCCCTCCCCCTCTCTCTCTCTCTCTCTCTCTCTCTCTCTCCCCGCAGTGTCCCGGGAGAGCCTCGGCTGTGTTTTGATAATCAGCCTCGATCCAGCGTCGCGGCGTCTTATCGAGAGCGAACCGGGGCGGGTGGAGGTCGATGACCTTCCGTCGCCTCGTTTTGTTAAAGGGAAGAGGAGCGAAAAGGGATAAAGAGGGATAGATGAGAAGAGAAGAGAAGAGAAGAGGGAGAGGAAAAAAGAGAGGAGCGGGACAGAGTTGAGAGAAGAGAGGTGAGTAGCGAAGAGTAAGAGAAATAAGACAAAATAGAAGAGCAGGGAAGAGAAAAGATACAAGAAAAGTGAACTGAGAAGAAAAGAGGGTGAAAGAGAAACAGAAAGAGAGAGAGAGAGAGAGAGAGAGAGAGAGAGAGAGTAAAGATGGAGAGAGAACAAGAAGAAGCAGAAGAATCCACAGACTAATAATAATAATAAAAAAAAAAAAAAAACGCTAACCATCTCAAGGTCTAGTTCATAAACTTAGGCTCGAGGGCTTTGTAAAAATGTCGAGCAGAAGGCCCGTCTTATCGCGGCGATAAGCGAGGGAGGCGCCGCGGCTGTTCACTCGGGACCCCCCCCCCTCGTAAAAATGCCTGCTTTGCAATTCTCCGCACTTTTTCCCCTCTTTTAAATAC
>NC_061850.1:1235218-1247792 GCF_019202785.1 Penaeus chinensis | reverse complement strand
AAGACGGGCGTGGGAGAGGAGAGGGAGTCAGTTGTGAGACATCACTAAAAATACGCATCAGTGTCTTCCTTTTTTTAGTCTTCCTTTCTTTTCTTTTCTTTTCTTTCCTTTTACGACGCTTTCTTGCCTTTGGCGTGACTCAACTTCTTTTTTGTTTTGCGACGACTGAGGCTGAGTGAAGATGGTAATGCAGGAGAGAGAGGGAGAGGGAGAGGGAGAGGGAGAGAGTGAGGGAGAGGGGGGGGGCAGAGAGGAGATACATAGATAGATAGATAAATATAATGAGAAAGAAAGAGGGGGGAGGGAGGGGAGGAGGAGAGAAAGAGAGAAAGAGAGACTTAGTGTGAAAGAGAGAGAAAGAAAGAGAAAGAGAGAGAGAGAGAGAGAGAGAGACCGAGAGACGATGTAGAGACGTGTTAGCAGAGAGAGAGGATGTGAGAGAGAGGATGAGAGATGAGAGAGACGAGAGAGAGAGAGAGAGAGGGGGGGAGAGAGAGAGAGAGAGGGGGGGGGAGAGATAGAGAGAGGAGATACATAGACAGATAGATGAAAAGAGAAAGAGGGAGGGGGAGGGGAGAGCAAGAGAGCGCTTAGGCAGACGCGGCCTCAGACAGAGCTGGGTCGAAAGCGTTGTGGCAGGGCATGGTATGGGGCATGGGGGGGGAGGGGGGAGGGGGGTACAGACGTGAGCGAAAGAGACTGATCGAACCATTTTATCTAACTGTTTCTTGATTGAATGTTTTATGTCAAAGGGTGCAAACCGTATGCTAAATGACCCTTTAAATGAATGGGAACGTAAATGATAGATAGATAGAAAGATAGATAGATAGACAGAGATTCAGCCATTCCGTTTTCTTTCGTGTCCGGAAAGGGGAAATAACAAGTAAAAAATGAGACAGGGATTAAACAAGGTAGAAACATTTCCCTCTCGCTACTCTCTCTCCCTCTCTCGCCTTCTCTCTCTCTCTCTCTTTCTCCCTCCCTCTCCCTCTCTCTCTCTCTCTCCCTCTCTCTCTCTCTTTCTCTCTTTCTCCCTCTCTCTTTCTCGCCTCTCTCTTTCTCTCCTTCTCTCCTCTCTCTCTCTCCCTCTCCCCTGCTCCCCCAGCTGCTCCTCTCCGCAGGCCCCAACATGAAGAGCTCTCGGGCCGCAGGTGGGCACACGAACCGACATGTTAGTGTGTGTGCTCAAGTGTGTGCATGCGCATCTATGTAGGTATGCGACTTCCTCTGAACGAGTGCGCATGTAGGTCATTTTTTTGTTTGTGTGTGTAAAGGGACGGGAGCACTGATATGGATATGCGTATGAGTGTATCTGTGAGTGCACATGGTTATTCCTACGTGTGTGGTAACTCGTAAATCCTCTTCTCTGTATCACAATGTTGCCAAGATGTCTAGGCGTGCGTGCGTGCGTGCGTGCGAGCGAGCCAGCGTGAATACCTGGCTCCCCTCCCGCCGCGGGCCCCAGCGCTAGGCTACCAGACGCTCACAAACACGTGCATAATAATACCCCCTTCACGTGTGCACAAACTGCGCGAGCCCGAAGGAGAAAGAGAGGAGAGGGAGTGGATATGTCTGTGTATGCGTGGAAGTGTGTGTGTGTGTGTGTGTGTACGTGTGTGTGTGTGTACACGTGTGTGCGTGTGGACGCGGGCACGAGGTGAGGTGAGGCCCCGCAGGGTGAGCAGTGAGCGCCGCCACTAAGCTCCGTTGTGCCTCTCGTCGGGTGTTATTTACGCGTTGTATGGTCACACACACATACACACACTTATACACACAGCCAAGCACACGCCCTTGCCACTGCCCCCTCCCCCTCCCCTCTCCCCCCTCTTTCTCCAGCCAAATGGGCGTCCCGGGTGGGGCTCGCTACCTCGTCTGCGGTCGGGCGAGGTCTACCATATCGTAATGCCGGTATCTAGCCCCAGCTATCGATATTTAGGCCTACGACTCGCACATTACGAGGAGGCCCATAACTTACTTCTCCAAACTACATAGCGTACCATATGAGTTCCGGGGGTGGGGGTGGGCGTAGGGGGGAGAGGGCGTAGAAGTAGACGAGGAACCCCCTTTGCAACGCCCATTTCCTGCCCCCTTCCCCTGAACCCCCCCCCCCTTCGCCCCTGCCCGAGTGACAGCACGAGCCTCTTGCAAAGGGTTCAGCAGGGCCAGTCGACCCACCGGCGTATACTGCTCGCTGACAACAACTCAAAACACCAAACAACAAGACCAACGGACAACATTTGACAGCAACAACAACCGACACCTGACAACAGCAGCAAGTGACGACATCTGACAACTGACAACAACACTATCCGCGAATGTACTGTCTCTCGGTCCTTCCCTCCTCCCCTTCGTTCCGTGCCGATCCTGCTCCCGCCGAAGAACTTGACTTCGAAACCAAAACAAAGACGAATATTTCCCAGACCGCCGCCGGCCACGAGACCACAAGACTGAACTTCCCTCGACGAAGAACGGAGGAGAGGAAGAGGAAGAGGAAAAGGGGGAGAGAGAGAAAAAAAAGGAGAATAAAGAAAAAAAGGGAACTGCCAAACAAATCTATCCTTGAGACCTGCCCTGTGCTAGACAATACTATTGTTGATCGCTAAAAAGACCGAAAAAAATACGATAGTCCTCCTCTCTTCCCCTCCCTACCCTTCCCTTCCTCTCCCTTCCCCTCCTCCCGACCTTTCCCCTATTCCTCCTTCCTCCCTTCGTTCCCCTACAGAGGAAAAAAAATAAACAGGAAATGGCCTCTCCCATCCCCCTCTCTAGGAGAAGAGAGAAGAACAAGGAAGAAGAAGTAGAAGAAGAAGAAGAAGATGGAGAGAGAGAGAGAGAGAGAGAGAGAGAGAGAGAGAGAGAGAGAGAGAGAGAGAGAGAGAGAGAGAGAGAGAGAGAGAGAGAGAGAGAGAGAGAGAGAGAGAGAGAGAGAGAGAGAAAGAGAGAGAGAGAGAGAGAGAGAGAGAGAGAGAGAGAGAGAGAGAGAGAGAGAGAGAGAGAGAGAGAGAGAGAGAGAGAGAGAGAGAGAGAGAGAGAGAGAGAGAGAGAGAGAGCGAGGCCCCAACCTAGCACCAAGAAAGAATGACTCCTCAGCACCACTGTTACTTATCCAAACAACCTCCTTACAACAGCCTCCGTTTCCCGAGCCTCTCTCTCTCCTCACAACCCCTACAATGTCATAGAAAACTACACCCTTTCAACCACACGAAAGGGAGAAAGACGAAAGGGAGAAGAGAGAATCAGAGAATAGCGATGGTAGAAGGAGAACAAGGAAGAAGGAGGAAGCGAACACACGATCCTTATCTCCCCTTCCTCCCCTTCCTTCCTCCTCCCTCACAACCTCACAACCCGAGGGAGGGAGAGGAGGGGGGGGGGAGCCGGAACTCAGATGGGTTGTTGAGGCCCCAAATGGGTGAGTCACACTAGAAACTTCCAACCAGGCTGAGGGGCGTCGCCTGCCAGTAACACATAGCCATGCCTCCTCCTCCTCCTCTTCCTTCTCTTCTTCCTTCTCTTCTTCCTCTTTTTCTTCTTCTTCTCACTCTTTCTCTTCGCCCTCTTCTTCCTCCTCCTCTTTTTTTTTCTCTCTTTCCCTTCCTCCTCTTTTTCTTCTTCTCCCTCCTCTTATTTTTCTTTGTCTCCTTCCTTCTCCTACTCCTACTCCTGATTCTCTCCCTCATTTGTTTTTATTTCGTTTTCTTATATTCTTCCTCTTCCGATTCCTCATTTTCCTCCCTATTCCACTTCCTCATTCCCTCCTCCTCCTCCTCCTCCTCCTCTTCCCCTTTCCACCCTCTCTTTCTTCTCCCCTTCCGCCACTTCCTTCTCTCTCTCTCTCTCTCTCTCTCTCTCTCTCTCTCTCTCTCTCTCTCTCTCTCTCTCTCTCTCACTCTCACTCTCACTCTCACTCTCACTCTCTCTCTCTCTCTCTTTTTCTCTCTCTTTCTCTGTTTCCTCTTCCTCCTCCTTTTCGAGATCTTGGTATCATCTTACTAAATTTTACCCTTTCCCTTTCTTAATAAGCCTTTCTTTGGCAAGACCCTGCCCAGCTTCCTTTGGGGTCACTCTTAAAAAAAAAAGAAAAAAAAAAAAAAAAATCTTTAGGAGGTGCTAAGAGAAGACGGGGTCGAAGGGGGGGGGGGTAGAAGGGAAGGGGAGGGGGAGGGGGGAGTCAATATATACCCGCAGAAACACATAGAAAAGAAATTGAATACCTGATAAAAAAAAAAAAAAAATGGTTTCTCAAACATTTATCCTCACTCACCTCCTTTCTGTCTCTCTCTCTCTCTCTCTCTCTCTCTCTCTCTCTCTCTCTCTCTCTCTCTCTCTCTCTCTCTCTCTCTCTCTGTCTCCTGGCTGGCCTCAGTCTGTCCTCCATCGACTAGACAAAGGGCGAGACCTGCTCATAGAGGCACCGGTGGGGGGGAGGAGAAGGAAGGGGGAAGGAGGGGAAGGAGGAGGAGGAGGAGGAAAAGGGAGGGGGAAGGAGGAGGAACAGGAGGAGGAGGAGGAGGAGGAGGAGGAGGAGAAGGAAGGGGGAAGGAGGAGGAACGGGAGTAGGAGAAGGAGGCAGGGGGAAGGAGGAGGAACAGGAGTAGGGGAAGGGGGAAGGGGGAGAAGGAGGAGAAGGAAGGAAAAGAAGACGAAAAAGAAAAAGAAGAGCAAGAACAAGAAGATCTTCTACGCATGTACACACAGGCCCTGCGTACACATCACACATCATAAATCAAAACACAACATTAATGAAATAAGGAAAAAATAAAAATATATACTCGCACAGGCCTATCAAGACTTATCGTGCATCAAAACCCTAGTAACGATTCCAGACTCAAAAATTGATCACCCCCCCCCCCCCAGAAAAAAAAAAGCGAAATGAAAACCTTCAAAACAAAACGAAATAAAACAAACAAACAAAATCCCCTGAGACGTGCAAGGCCGCAAATCCCAGTGCCAGAAGACCCGGCGAGATAGGCCTACGGGCGAGAGAGAGAGAGAGAGAGAGAGAGAGAGAGAGAGAGAGAGAGAGAGAGAGAAGATGAGAAAATGAGAGAGAGTGAAAGAGAAAGCTAAAGAGAGAGAGAAAAAAAAAGAGAGAGAAAGAGAAAGAAACAGAACGAGAAAGGAAGAGTGAGAATGGGAAAATGAGAGAAACTGAGAGAGAGAGAGAGAGAGAGAGAGAGAGAGAGAGAGAGAGAGAGAGAGAGAGAGAGAGAGAGAGAGAGAGAGAGAGAGAGAGAGGTCGTAGGGCGTACCCAAACTCACACAACATTCTTAGCTTGGAGTAAAACGTCATAGGCCTATACAAGACATCTCTCTTTTTTTATTTATAGATTCGTCTGCGTGCTTTCTTGGACTCCGAAGGCTTAATTCAAGGTCTAGGCCTATGGTCAGAATGTCTTTACTTGTCTGATAAGTATCCGTTTCTCTTCGGACTTTGTGAATGGCAATGAAGTTGTCTTGAACTTGATTGTTAAGGAGAATGACAACAGACCGCGTTGTCGGTGTAGGAAAGAGGACGAACTTGCAGTCTGTTTGAAAACGCAATATTGAACAGAAAACAATAAATATATAATGCATGCATATGCACATGCATATATATATATATATATATATATATATATATATATATTTATATATATATCTATATCAATGTAAAAAAACGCATACAGACGTAAACATTTAAGTACATATATCCATACATACATACAAGTATATATATATATATATATATATATATATATATATATATGTGTGTGTGTGTGGGTATTATAGATATAATATATATGTATATATAAATAAAAATGTGTATATATATTATACATATATGTTATATATATTAGATATATATGTATATATGTACAAATGTGTGTGTGTGTGTGTGTGTGTGTGTGTGTGTGTGTGTGTGTGTGTGTGTGTGTGTGTGTGTGTGTGTGTGTGCATTTATATGTATGTATGTATTTATGTATGTATGTATGTATATATGTGTGTATGTATATATGTACGTATGTATGTATGTATGTATGTATGTATATGTCTATATATATGAAAAATATAAACATACATATATATATAATATATATAATGTATATTTCATAATATATATATATATATATATGTATATACATATATGTATACATATACATATGCATGTACACACATAAAATTGCGCAATCCCTACTTCACGAACAACGGCGCCCGAGCGAAAGGCGAGCCGAGGAATCTGACGCAATCCGTCGCATTTCCTCCCAACAAGACCCGACATGCTGACCGCCCTAGAAGGCTCGTCCCTTTCCCTGACTTTTCGAACATCTTTTAAAAAGTAAATGAAAACGATTGGGAATATAAAACCGTCTATATTTCTATTTCTAGGATAAAATAACAACGCACAGGCGGTGTTTATCTCCCAAATTCTAGACGTTAGCCGACGTGAGGAACCATCCAATTTATTTGTTCAATATCTACAGTTTCGTCTTGAATTAAATCGTCTTCCTATCATAAGTTTTCACTTAATCAATTAATAGTAAATATAGTAACAATAACATTAAAAATAATGTTAATGATGATGATGATAATAATAATAATAATGATGATGATAACAATAACTGATTTCTAAATTCTTTTCACTAGTCGTCGAATTTCAATTAACATGAATCCAAAGTGTCAAAAGACGAAATAAGAAAGAATGCGAAAAATCAAATATAAAAATCCTCAAAAATTCAAATAAAGAAACAAGAAAAAGATCCCATTGCATAAATACAGCCCACGTGACCGCCGAGCTCGAAGTTCAACTGTTCAACACTAATGACAAGAATTCCCACAGATTACACAATTGTAGCGTTATATTACTGTAAACGGAACGCAACACCTCTCGCCTTTTTCTCTAACAAAAAAATAAATAAATACGTAAAAAAAAAATATCAGACACCTACAGAAAACGGGATCAAGAAATGAGAATAAATAAGATTAACGCAATTTTTTTTTTCTGATGGCAATAACAACCAAAGAAAAAAAAAATAATACTCCATAATAAGAGCAGTAAACAACAACAAGGAATAACAAAAACATTAACAACATCGATCATAAACCTACATGGCATAACCCTCCGCAAATTACGCCCATACCCACCGAGAATTCCGCAAACCTTTAACTAAAACAAAGACAATAGCTACAAACAAAACAGAAAGCAACAGATGAAACATTAAAAGCAATAACACAGAAAAACACTATTAACACTACCCATGTCCAGCCTGGGAAAGAACACACACACACACACACACACACACACACACACACACACACACACACACACACACACACACACACACACACACAAACACACACACACACACACACACATCTGTCAGACTTGTTACTAAGCAGTGTGACGCTCGGGAGCCTCGTATTGTGGTTACGAGTCTGTGATCTCTGTCTATTTCTCGCCCTTCGCATTGATCTATTTTGGATTTTAGGGCGTTTTATGGGAGGGTATTTTAAGGGAGGGACAGGGGAGAGATCGTCAAGTAATGAGAGTTAGGGGTGAGGAAATTCTATAAGGGAATGGTATTTTAAGAGACTGTTTAGATCGTATGATATGCCTACGAGCGATGGCGAATGGCGGATTATATCAACAAATAAAATATGATTTTTTTTTTTCAGAGGCTCGTAGGATAACTACTCCGAGCTAGTCGAATTTCTTGGCTTCCCTATCCTCAGAACGAAAAAAAAAAAAAAAAATTCCCAAGGTGTCTCTTGTTGAAAAAAAATGCGCGATCAAGTCAAAATAAATTCACAGTTCACACACAAAAAGTTAGATTTCATGATACAAACAATCAAACTATTATTACAATCTAAAATCCTGAACACCTCATTTTAAACTCCATTCTAACACAATATTAGATGAAAAATATAAAAAATAAATACATCACACACAAAAATAATTAAAAGCATGCAAGAGGAACACAGGACTAAAATAAACTCTACTCTTTCTTAAATCCCAAAATCCATTTTCAAAAACACAAAACACATGCTAAAAATATCCTGTTCTCCACGAATCCTCCTTCTCCATCCTCAAAATTATCCTTCAATCCTTTCCCCTCTGCCTCCCTACATTTCCCCCCATCCTTCCATACTTCATAATAATTATAATAATACACAAATATAAATTTTTTCACTACAACGTCCTTCCCAAATATCCTACACGCCACTCCCACCCTTTCTCTAAATCCTACCACCCTACCATACTTAAAATAATAATAAAAAACAGTAATACTAATAATAACAATAATAAAAATTCACTTCCCTATCCTTTCCCCTCAAAGATCCTTCAGGACACCCCTGTATTCCCTCCTCCTCCTCCTCCTCCTCCATCCTAGCATCCTTCTTACCTGCAGCATCCAGTGGGCTGTGGCCTCCCGCATGTACGGATCCACATCGGTCTGTACGCACGAGAAGTAGCTGGAGTTGGGCATATATTTTTCCTCGAGGTTCAAAAGATTTAATAACACTCTGTCGTCCTTAAGGAGCACGGGATCGAAGTACGCTTTGCACTTACTGTCTAGATCGGCCGAGGCGTTTTCGCAACACAGGAGGTCATTTGCCATGTCCATTTTGGTATATTGTAAGTCATTCGCCATTTCCATGCTGGTGTGTGATTTTTGTGATTTTTTTTAAAGGATGTGGGGGGTATAATTTTTGGGCTATTTTATTGATTTATTTTTCTTCTTTTCTTTTATTTGGAATGGGGAAAAGGGGGGGCGGTATGATTTCTTTCTCTCTCTTTTTATATTAAATTGCTTCTTTCTCCTGATGTTCTGAGGTAAGATTATTTATATATATATTCTTATGAGATATCTATATTATTATTATTTTCCTTATTTTCCTTTTTTTCTTTTTTTCAGATTTGTGTACTTTTCAGCGATGCACTAGTCAGCTTCATCATCATCGTGGTTTTGCGATGGGACCAGTGGAATATTGGATTTTACGATCAGAATAACACCACTTCGACACTGAACCTCAGAACTGACCTCGTATTTCCTCTCTTTCTCCTTTTCCCCTTTTTACTGTCAACTTGAATTTCTCTTGCTTTATTCGTAAATTTATAGAGCACAGGTTGGCCGAATCGATGAGGTAGGACCACAGTGGCATTCGGGGGGGGAAGACCTTTTCAGAGAACCAAAAAATAATATTTCACATAATATTCGCGCTGTCACACTGCACTTGCGATTTTAAAAAAAGGAGTTACAAGGTCGCGAAGGCCGGAGCGAAAAATGTGCGCACGCTCCCTCTCGGTTCTCCGGCCTCACTGGGATTTTACGAGAAAACGAGACGAGGATACAGTCCTTCACCTGATCCTCGTGTTGCCAGGTTGTCCAAAAACGGCGGCTCGAACCCCGCCTTATTTCCTCTGTTCGGGATTTGTTTCGCCTTTGCTCTCTCCTTCTCTCATTCACTTATGGTATATCTTAAAGCTGGGGTTCGGCGTGTTCATGAGCGGGGTTGAAAAGTGGGCTGGAAATGGGGTATGTGGCACCGTCCGCCGGCCAGCAACAGATGCGAGAGGGAGGAGAGCTTTCATGCCATCTTCTCTATCTTGCATAATTACTTGCTAATCGAAGCTCCTGCGGGTATTCCGGCCGGGATCGTCGTGTTGTGAATGTGTTTCTCTCTCCCGAAGACACAAAGATGAGAAAAATCGACGCCGTTTCAGTCAACATCACTTCCTCTAGCGGGGTTTCCAGACGCCGCCATTGTCAAAGGCGCCCCCATGCCCACACACATATTTGAAAATATTCTTTTTCTTCGCCGCTGAAAGGACGATCGCTCTCTTATTTATCGTCGTTTCTCTCGCAGCTTATTTTTACTCGCCGGGGGGAAAGTTGTTGGGGAGATACAGATAACATTTAAGGAGAAAATATCAAGAAAATATCAAGAAAAATTATAATCCACAAGAACGCGTTCGTAGATAGCGAAAGGGATCGCGTGAATAACAATAAGAAATATTTTTTTAAGCGAAAAAAAAGAAGAAAAAATGGGGGAAAGCACAATCATATTTCTCTCCAACTCCCCTCCTCCAAATAAAATATAACTGGAGAACATATCCAAAAAATAATCACAAGCTAAAATAAGACAAAAATTAGCAGAAAGAAATATTTATTGCAATTGGTGGGAAAAAGTGTATTGCTGGAGCGGATGGATGTTATTACTGAACTAAGGGTGTTTGCATCTATAAACATTATCCACAAAACCCGTTTCTTCCTGTCTCCCAGGCCGATGAACTTGAAATTCTCACATTACGGGGAGAAGGGAGGGAGAGAGAGAGAGAGAGAGAGAGAGAGAGAGAGAGAGAGAGAGAGAGAGAGAGAGAGAGAGAGAGAGAGAGAGAGAGAGAGAGAGAGAGAGAGAGAGGATAAATAAACGCGATATCAGCTGGTGCATAGAGACAGACAGAGGGAGAAGACTTGTTATGATAACAGACAAGACCTTTGGTATTTCTGACTATTTCTCTTTGACGTAAGTGTGTGTGTGTGGGGGGGGGGGGGGGGTGCGCGTGTGTGTACGTACGTGTGGGGAAAGCGTGTGTGTGTGTGTGTGAGTGTGCGCGCGTGTGTGTGTGTGTGTGTGTGTGTGTGTGTGTGTGTGCGCGTGTGTGCGTGCGTGTGTATGTATGTTTGTGTATGAGAGAGAGAGAGAAAATCACGTGGAAAAATAATGCAAAATTAATATACCGCACCTAACCTAAGTCATATCATCTCTTATCAATCTAATGAAAGATTCTCTCCCTTGTTTTATATTCAAATTTTCCAACAACGACTGAGCTGATAAAAAAAGAAAATAATGCTATAAATAGACACACTGGCGAAAGTAAATGCCCCCCCCCCCCCTGCCACCACCAGAATTAAGAGAAATGAACCTAAAAACAACCAAAATGTAAACAGAATCAAGCCACTTGTCTCCTCGGAGGAACATGGCGCCGACCGAAACCTTTGGGAAAAATACGACCTTCTACACCCTTGACATAAGGATTAAAATGCTCTACAACCGTTATAACTGGTCACGTGACTCCCGTCTTCCTCGAAACTCACCCTCGATGAAGCAAAGCGATCGAGGTTTGAGTGACACTTGAGCTTCTTGTTTGGAATTTTGACTTTGTGGGATTCCGAAGCGTTTCGGAATCGGTCGACCACCTTGGGGATTCATTCATTTCAGACCCGCGCCTGTTTTGCTGTTTGCTGTGGTTGTTAGGTCGTTGCTATTGCTGTTTTCTTGTTGTTGCTGTTGTTGTGTGTGTGTGTGTGTGTGTATGTGTGTTTGTGTGTCTGTTTGTGTGTGTGTTTGTGTGTGTGTGTATGTGTGTGTGTGTGTGTGTGTGTGTGTGCGTGCGTGCTTGCGTGTGTGTGTGTACCTGCGCGTATCTTTGTGTGTTTCTGTGTGTCTGTATGTATCTGCCTGTGTCTCTGTGGATTTGCCCGGCTGTGTGTGCGTGTGCATGGGTATGCGTTCGCCCTTGTTCTTACACCGCGCGAGCGTTCATGTGCATGAGAGTGCATGCGAATTTAAGGTCATGAAAGCAGAGGTCGTAACCGATTGATCAAATGAAGGGAGGAAATTAAGGAAGGACACTTTAAGGACGGATAAATTGGGAAAGGTCATGGGTAAGCCTGGGGGAAGGAAGGGAGGGGAGGGGGAAGGAAGGGAGGGGAGGGGGAGGGGGAGGGGGGAGAGAAGGGAGGGGAGAGGAGAGTGGAAGAGAGGTAGGAAAGGGAAGGAAGGGGGAAGGGAAGGGGGAGTGAAAGAGAGGTGGGAGGGAGGGGGAAGAGAAGTGACAGGGAGAAGGAAGGGAGGGGGAAGGGGAAGGGAAGGCAGGGAGAGAGGTGGGAGGGGAGAGGGAGGTCGGTGGGGGTAGGGAAGGAAGGAAGGGGAGAGAGGAGAAGAAGAAAGGTGGGAGGAAGGAGGGAAGGGAGCGAAGGAAAGAGGTGGGAGGAAGGAGGGAAGGGAGCGAAGGAAAGAGGTGGGAGGAAGGAGGGAAGGGAGCGAAGGAAAGAGGTGGGAGGAAGGAGGGAAGGGAGCGAAGGAAAGAGGTGGGAGGAAGGAGGGAAGGGAGCGAAGGAAAGAGGTGGGAGGAAGGAGGGAAGGGAGCGAAGGAAAGAGGTGGGAGGAAGGAGGGAAGGGAGCGAAGGAAAGAGGTGGGAGGAAGGAGGGAAGGGAGCGAAGGAAAGAGGTGGGAGGAAGGAGGGAAGGGAGCGAAGGAAAGAGGTGGGAGGAAGGAGGGAAGGGAGCGAAGGAAAGAGGTGGGAGGAAGGAGGGAAGGGAGCGAAGGAAAGAGGTGGGAGGAAGGAGGGAAGGGAGCGAAGGAAAGAGGTGGGAGGAAGGAGGGAAGGGAGCGAAGGAAAGAGGTGGGAGGAAGGAGGGAAGGGAGCGAAGGAAAGAGGTGGGAGGAAGGAGGGAAGGGAGCGAAGGAAAGAGGTGGGAGGAAGGAGGGAAGGGAGCGAAGGAAAGAGGTGGGAGGAAGGAGGGAAGGGAGCGAAGGAAAGAGGTGGGAGGAAGGAGGGAAGGGAGCGAAGGAAAGAGGTGGGAGGAA
>NC_061850.1:1227718-1230218 GCF_019202785.1 Penaeus chinensis | reverse complement strand
TGATGACAGCAGTGATGATAATGATGACGATAATACAATAATAATAATGATAATAATAATGATATTGATAGTATGATGATAATAATGATAATGATAATGATAATGATAATAATAATGATATTGATAGTATGATGATAATAATGATAATAATAATGATATTGATAGTATGATGATAATAATGATAATGATAATGATAATGATAATAATACAATAATAATAATGATATTGATAGTATGATGATAATAATGATAATAATGATAATAATAATAATTATTATTATCATTATTGTTATTATTATTATCATTATTGTTATTATTATTATCATAATTGAAAAAAATAATAGTGATGATAGTCATAAGGATAAGAAATGTTTTTAAATTGACAATATTGAATATGATATTGATAATGATAACAGTTGGAAGGAGGAGGATAATAATAGTTATAATATGTTAATACGGGGCGATGGACATAAAATTGATAAGAATAACAAGAAAACCTGCATAGTATATGTAAAGACCGATAGCCAGACAGCAAGGTACACAATTAAAGATACAGACACATGCATAATGCATATAGACACAGAAAAACACACAGAGAAACATGTAGCCTATAGCATTTATTGAAACACATACACAGTATGACACTTAAGGCCTAGATATCTATAGACACTGTATTCAAACACAGTATTTCCATATTATGTACACACATAGACACAAATGTCTGTATATGCAGAAAAGGGGGCGTCAGTGTCAATATATGAATATAACACATATGAAATATATAAGACAGACACTTACACAGTATAATGGACAGAAACAAAAACTTACAACAGTATTTAAAGGGAAAGAATGACATATTAATTTATTGTGGCATGTTCACAGACGTTGCAAAATGTATGTGAACACAGACACAAATGCACAGTACATGAAAGTACAGACACATGTACAATACACACAGACACAGAGGTGCAAACACACTTGAGAGAGAAAGTATAATATAGCATAATATATGTAAACACAGAGAGACTCGCAAAATACACGCAGACAAAGAGACACATGCTCAATACATACAGACCCTGCATATATACACACCCTGCGTAGTGATTCGAAAAGTGAGTGAGTCATTCATCCTCCAGTTCACTATTTATCCAAGAGGACAAAAGAGGCAGAGTCATTTGGTGCTGAACAGGATTCCTCCTCTCGCTCGTTGCTACGGCAACCGGGGACTTATACATATATATATATATATATATATATATATATATATATATATATACATATATATATATATATATATATATATATATATATATATATATACACATATATACATATACACACACACACACACACATGCACACACACACACACACACACACACACACACACATACACAGATATACATATACATATACATATATATATATATATATATATATATATATATATATATATATATATATATATATATATGTGTGTGTGTGTGTGTGTGTGTGTGTGTGTGTGTGTGTGTGTGTGTGTGTATGTGTGTGTATGTGTGCGGTTGTATAAGTATAAAAATATACTTTTGAGAGAGGATAAGTAAAATACAGAAAGGAAAGAAAAGAAAAGCAAGAAAGAAAAAAATATAAACACATGTGTAGGGACATGAATGTACTTTTGAGAGAGGCAGAGAGAGACATAGAAGGATAAGTTTAGCGAAAGAAAAAAAAGAGGGAACGAGGGAGAACCAGCAAGAGACAGAGAGACCGAAGAGGAGGCGAATAGAGAACAAAGAGAGATCGAATAGAGACCGAAAAGAGACAAAAAAAGACCGAAAAAGACCACAAAAGAAACAAAAAACTAACAAACCGAAAAAGAGACAAGAAAGAAACAAGAGAGACGAAAAAGAGACCTAAAGTGACCAAAAGAGATAAAAAAGACACCAAAAAAGAGACCGGATAAGAAACCAAATAGATGCCAAAAAAGAGACCACAAAGAGACCAAAATGAGAAAAAAGAAACTAAAGAGAGACCGAAAGAGACCAAAAAGAAACCAAGAGGAGAAAATAAGATAACAAGAAATATATAAAAAACGAAACAGAAACCAAAAACAGACAAAAAAAAGAGACAAAAAAAAAAAAAAAAACGGAGCAAAAAGAGACAAAAAAAGAGACCGAAAAGAGAAAAAAAAAGACACCCCCCAAAAAAGAGAGACCGAAAAACAGACCAATATGAGAGACCAACGAAGGAGCGAGAAAGAGCGAGAAGGTTTATGAATGAGCGAGTACGAAAAAGCCCCCCCTCCTCACACCCCCTCTCCCCCCACCCCCACCCCAACCCCCCCGCGGCGTCTCGCGTTCGCCCTGGCACAAGTCCGTCACGGAGGAGGCTAAAATTATCAATTGTTTTTATGCCAATTATGTGCGTGTCTGGGGGTTTTGTCTGTCTGTGTAGGATGGAGGGAAAAGGGAAAGGGAGGGAGGAGGAGAAGGAGGGAGGGAGGGAAGGAGGAAGAGAAAG